>NC_048576.1:17384562-17684562 GCF_013265735.2 Oncorhynchus mykiss
CATTTCGACTGAATTGTAGAGTTACCACCCATGACAGTATTTGTAACAGAGACATGGTTATTGCATTCATCTATTTTCAGTTCTGTGGCCATCACCAAAATAGATGTTATCATAAAAAATGTAATTATTTAACTCAATACAACACATATTTCATAAGGGGGATCTAGTTTTACCCTAATACACTGCCCTGAAACTCATGGTTTACAGGCAAAATCAAGCCTGCATGTCACATTAAGCTGGCTTGCAAAGTGATGTGTAATTCCTTTTGGTATCCAGCCAGAGTAGGGATATCCAACATTTGGAATTTTCATTCACCCACATTCACCCGCAACCTGCATTCAGAATGACTGCCAGGTTGCATTCAGAATGACTGCCGGGTTGCATTCAGAATGACTGCCGGGTTGCATTCAGAATGACTGCCGGGTTGCATTCAGAATGACTGCCAGGTTGCATTCAGAATGACTGCCGGGTTGGGAAGACTAATACATGAGACTACCTAAAGCAGGAGTCGGCAACCTTTTTTGTATAGAGTGCCAATTTTCTTTTTACCCTACCATTTCTAACAATCTGTGTGACAGTTATTATTTTCATATGTTCATTACAACTAATTGTGTCTATTGAATATCTATTTGCCCGCAAACTGAAGAATTCCATAGCTCTCTAAACAGAGGCTCTGTCCATTAGCACCACGGGCTTGATCTTGGAACACAGATTCTCTTGGTGAACGGTACAGTGACATTTAGCCAATCTTTTCTTCAATCAGCTTTGTGAATAATTTATGTTTCCCAAACATAGCGGGGGCACCTTCAGTTGTAATAGCGAATATGTTTTTAATATTGGCACCTCTCTCCTCAAAATGATCTGCAAAGGCTTTTGCTACATCTTCTCCTTTAGTAGTAGCATGCATGGGTTTTGGACAAAGCAGCTCCTCACATACCTGCTCTGAGTCACAGTATCTTATAGCCCAAGCAGCTCCTCATGTACCTGCTCTGAGTCACAGTATCTTATAGACAAAGTAGCTCCTCACGTACCTGCTCTGAGTCACAGTATCTTATAGCCCAAGCAGCTCCTCACGTACCTGCTCTGAGTCACAGTATCTTATAGACAAAGTAGCTCCTCACGTACCTGCTCTGAGTCACAGTATCTTATAGACAAAGTAGCTCCTCACGTACCTGCTCTGAGTCACAGTATATTATAGGAAAGTAGCTCCTCACGTACCTGCTCTGAGTCACAGTATATTATAGGAAAGTAGCTCCTCACGTACCTGCTCTGAGTCACAGTATCTTATAGACAAAGCAGCTCCTCACGTACCTGCTCTGAGTCACAGTATCTTGCAACAACTGCCAGACGTGGAATGTCATTCACATCCACACACTCATCAAGAGCCACACTAAACACAGGTGCATCTTTTAACGTTACAGTTTGCTGCTCCTTTACATTTTCAACCATCTCGGTAACGCGCCTTTCAACAGTTCTGGCAGACACAGGCATGGCTTTTATCTTTGAGATGATTGTGTCTTTGTTAGGCAATCCATCAAATAAAGCCTGCAAACTACTGAGGAAAGCCTCCTTGATATATTCCCCATTAGTAAATGGTTTTCCATGTTTAGCAATGTACAGCGCAACTTTGTAGCTCCCCTCTGTAGCTTGATATTTGACTGCATGTAGATTTGTAAACACACTTATTTGCTTTTCCAAAATGACGCTGTACACTTGATGTCCGACAAATAACAGTTTTACAACAGAGAGCGCAAACAGACCGTTCAAATCCATATTCCTTTGTCCAAGAGGCAATAAATGGCAGACATCTTCCGTATTTTTCTTGCTGATAACATTTTGCGCCCTGAACTTTTTTAAATAACAAAAGAAGGCTTGCTAGCTGCTGGCCATATGAAACAAATCTCGCATCTTCGGTGCTTCTTTGGTTTGGAATTTGGCAGGAGAGGTGAGGTGGGTCGTCTTGTGCTGAACTAATAATATGAAACTCCGCAAAACCATGAAAGCCCATTAGCTAATCAGGAATGACATACAGTGCATTCGGAAAGTATTCAGACCCCTTGACTTTTTCCACATTTTGTTACGTTAAAGCCTTATTCTAAAATTGATTACATTGTTCATTTTCCTCTAGTGACTGGAACAAGCTGCAACAAACACTCAAACTGGACAGTTTTATCTCAATCTCTTCATTCAAAGACTCAATCGTGGACACCCTTATTGACAGTTGTGGCAGATTTGCGTGATGTATTGTTGTCTCTACCTTCTTGCCCTTTGTGCTGTTGTCTGTGCCCAATAATGTTTGTAACTTGTGCTGCTGCCATGTTGTGTTGCTACCATGTTGTTGTCATGTTGTGTTGCTACCATGCTGTGTCGTTATGTGAAGCTACTGTCATGACTTGGCCCTTTATGGGTGTAGATCTTGGCACCCCCCCCCCCCCCTTCTCTCACTCTCTCTCCTAACCCAGGTTTATTACCTCAGGTCGTAAGTACTGGTTTGAAACTACCATGCAGTATTGAGGGAGAGAGTCTCCCAGAACAAACTTGGCCAAACTCCTAATCCTTAAAATGGGAGAATGAAACAGTATTGCTACTTTTGAGAATGTGGGAATAGTCCGTGGACACTTAAGGGACAGTTATGTTTCATTTGGTGAACAGGAAACACACATAACGGTATCTCTTTAGAGTGTACATTTCCCAGCTCTCAGGTTTACATCTAAACATGAAACTATTTGTGAAAAGATGTAATGTGATATTAACCTTCTAAATGAGAGTATGGATTTTCATGTAAAGATTAACTACTCAGTGGCCACACCCCTGTGGACCCAGACATCACATTAGGCGTCATGGACCACCCTTTTCTATTATTACTGTAAGGGATCTCGTCCTCCTCTTCTGAGGAGGAGAAGCGAGAAGGATCGGAGGACCAAAACACAGTAAGTGTCCATAATGTTTATTTTAAAACATAAACTGAACACTACGAAATACAAAACAAGAAACGTGAAATGAATGAAACAGTCCTGTGTGGCGACAAACACTGACACGGAAGACAAACACCCACAACCCAAAACTGAAACCCAGGCTACCTAAGTATGATTCTCAATCAGGGACAACAATTGATAGCTGCCTCTGATTAAGAACCATACTAGGCTGAACTCAAAAACCAACATAGAAAAACAAACATAGACTGCCCACCCAACTCACGCCCTGACCATACTAAAACAAAGATAAAATAACAGAACTATGGTCAGAACGTGACAGTACCCCCCACCAAAGGTGCGGACTCCCCTATAGGGGAGGGTCTGGGTGGGTGTCTGTCCGCGGTGGCGGCTCTGGCGCGGGACGTGGTCCCCACTCCACCATGGTCCTTCTCCGCCTCTCTATTCGCCTCCGTAGCCTCTTAAGAGCGGCGACTCCGGCAGCGCCGGACGGACGGGAGATTCCGGCAGCGCCGGACGGACGGGAGACTCCGGCAGCGCCGGACAGGCGGGAGACTCCGGCAGCACCGGACAGGTGGGAGACTCCGGCAGCTCCGGAGTGAAGGGCGATTCTGGCATCCCCGGCGTGACAGGCAGCTCTGGCAGCTCCTGGCTGACTGACGGCTCTAGCAGCTCCTGGCTGACTGACAGGTCTGGCAGCTCCATGCTGACTGACGGCTCTGGCAGCTCCTTGCTGACTGACGACTCTGGCAGCTCCTGGCTGACTGACGGCTCAGGACAGACTGGCAGCTCTGGCAGCTCAGGACAGACTGGCGGCTCTGGCAGCTCAGGACAGACTGGCATCTCTGGCAGCTCAGGACAGACGGGAGACTCTGGCAGCTCAGGACAGACGGGAGACTCTGGCAGCTCAGGACAGACGGGAGACTCTGGCAGCTCAGGACAGACGGGAGACTCTGGCAGCTCAGGACAGATGGGAGACTCTGGCAGCTCAGGACAGATGGGAGACTCTGGCAGCGCTGGAGAGGAGGAAGGCTCTGACAGCACTGGACAGGCGGGAGACTCTGGCAGCTCAGGACAGACGGGAGACTCTGGCAGCTCAGGACAGACGGGAGACTCTGGCAGCTCAGGACAGACGGGAGACTCTGGCAGCTCAGGACAGATGGGAGACTCTGGCAGCTCAGGACAGATGGGAGACTCTGGCAGCGCTGGAGAGGAGGAAGGCTCTGACAGCACTGGACAGGCGGGAGACTCTGGCAGCTCAGGACAGACGGGAGACTCTGGCAGCTCAGGACAGATGGGAGACTCTGGCAGCTCAGGACAGATGGGAGACTCTGGCAGCGCTGGAGAGGAGGAAGGCTCTGACAGCACTGGACAGACGGGAGACTCTGGCAGCTCAGGACAGACGGGAGACTCTGGCAGCTCAGGACAGACGGGAGACTCTGGCAGCTCAGGACAGACGGGAGACTCTGGCAGCTCAGGACAGACGGGAGACTCTGGCAGCTCAGGACAGACTGGCGGCTCTGGCAGCTCAGGACAGACTGGCATCTCTGGCAGCTCAGGACAGACGGGAGACTCTGGCAGCTCAGGACAGACGGGAGACTCTGGCAGCTCAGGACAGACGGGAGACTCTGGCAGCTCAGGACAGACGGGAGACTCTGGCAGCTCAGGACAGATGGGAGACTCTGGCAGCTCAGGACAGATGGGAGACTCTGGCAGCGCTGGAGAGGAGGAAGGCTCTGACAGCACTGGACAGACGGGAGACTCTGGCAGCTCAGGACAGACGGGAGACTCTGGCAGCTCAGGACAGACGGGAGACTCTGGCAGCTCAGGACAGACGGGAGACTCTGGCAGCTCAGGACAGACGGGAGACTCTGGCAGCTCAGGACAGACTGGCGGCTCTGGCAGCTCAGGACAGACTGGCATCTCTGGCAGCTCAGGACAGACGGGAGACTCTGGCAGCTCAGGACAGACGGGAGACTCTGGCAGCTCAGGACAGACGGGAGACTCTGGCAGCTCAGGACAGACGGGAGACTCTGGCAGCTCAGGACAGATGGGAGACTCTGGCAGCTCAGGACAGATGGGAGACTCTGGCAGCGCTGGAGAGGAGGAAGGCTCTGACAGCACTGGACAGGCGGGAGACTCTGGCAGCTCAGGACAGACGGGAGACTCTGGCAGCTCAGGACAGACGGGAGACTCTGGCAGCTCAGGACAGATGGGAGACTCTGGCAGCTCAGGACAGATGGGAGACTCTGGCAGCGCTGGAGAGGAGGAAGGCTCTGACAGCACTGGACAGGCGGGAGACTCTGGCAGCTCAGGACAGATGGGAGACTCTGGCAGCTCAGGACAGATGGGAGACTCTGGCAGCGCTGGAGAGGAGGAAGGCTCTGACAGCACTGGACAGACGGGAGACTCTGGCAGCTCAGGACAGACGGGAGACTCTGGCCGCTCAGGACAAACGGGAGACTCTGGCAGCTCATGACAGACGGGAGACTCTGGCAGCTCAGGACAGATGGGAGACTCTGGCAGCTCAGGACAGATGGGAGACTCTGGCAGCGCTGGAGAGGAGGAAGGCTCTGATAGCACTGGACAGGTAGAGAGAAGACGGAGAGACACAAATTACTAGTCTGCAGCTAGAAATGATGTAAACCTAGGATGAGAATACAGACAACCGCCGAAACATCCATTCTACATTTCCGAAAGGGTACTCTGAAGTATTCATTCTAACAACCATTTCAATGAATAAAAATATTGAGTGTGTGAAATGAACCATTTTGTCTTTCCCGATCTCTCTCAGTCCCACCCCTTCCCTTTTGTCTACCAAGCTGTCATATCGGCTTAGCCGACTAGGGACCTATCATTGTTAGTTACCAATATCTACTCTTTGTTTGTTATGTGTTTCTGTGATTTGATTAGTTAGTAATTAAATAATTAAGCCAATTTGTATACCGCTGATTCATAAGTTATGCTAGGGTTCATGCAGATAACCAAGAACGACGTTCAGATGAGACTGATAGAAGATAAAGAATAATTAATGATTGACTGCTATTGGTATAAAAGATCTTCAGAACTTTAAGAGTAGATTCGGGAGATAGCTGCTCTATATAAACAAACTCTACCGTGGTGCCCCAGGTTATTAACGAGTTAATTGTTGCATGGTTTTATTCAATCACGCAATCAATCAAACGTTAGGTAATCAATTTGATAAAATAGCTTGTCATCACATTAAAGAAGTCAGCGACTCGACACTGCCATGCTACGTTGTTGTCTTAGGTCTCTCTTGTCGTGATGTGTGTTTTGTCCTATATTTGCATTCAATTTATTTTTATTTTTAATCCCAGCCCCTGTCCCTGCAGGAGGCCTTTTGCCTTTTGGTAGGCTGTCATTTTAAATAAGTAATTGTTCTTAACTGACTTGCCAAGTTAAATAAAGGTTAAATAAATAAATATAAATAAAAATCTATCTACACACAATACTCCATAATGACAAAGCAAAAACTGTTTTTTAGAAATGTTTGCTAATTTATAAAAATAAAATAAAATGAAATATCACATTTACATAAATATCCAGACCCTTTACTCAGAACTTACTATTATTATATATATATATTTTTTCAACATTATATGTATATTTTTTTATTGAATATACAAAACATACAATATACTTGTAGTGAAACCGCTCAACAAAAACACCACACCAGTCATCCAAAAGACTCCCATTCAGAGCGACACACAGAAGCATCCAAGGTCAATGCCCTGCTCAAGGGCACGTCAACAGATCTCCCACAAGGCCAAAAAAAAGAAGAAAACAGGACGTGAACCCTCCAAGATCCCCCCCACAGTTCCCCATAGCTGTCCATCAACAATCCGAGACCGCTCCCACAATCACCCCCCGCCAAGAAAAATAAAAAGTAAAATATTAAGAAATGAAATTAATTCCCCACCCCCCCAACAACCAATAAAAATACAAAAGAAAACAGAAAACAACAATGCAAAAAAAAACAAAGGACATCAAGGACAACTGAAATCATAACAGCAAGGCCAACTGTACAGTGTATGTTTGAGTGCATGTCTGGCACTATTTACATATGTGTGTGTCCGTGTATGTGTGTATTTGAATGAGAGTGCGTGTACATGAATGTGTACAAACACCTGCACGGCATCAGCCTCAGGCAAACCGGCATAAGCTGTAAAAACACTGCCCCTCAGTGTCATTCAAACTTACTTTTTATTATGTTTTATTTTGACTTTATTTTTGATACTTTATCTTTGACCATCATTCTATCTCCTGCCCAGCAACTCCACTCCCACTTGTCTCCTATTCCACAACCCAGCTCTCAGCATCCCTCAGCCCATCCCACCTATTTCTCCTGGCCACCCTCTTCGGATTTCTACGCAACATATATCTTTCAACTATGCTGTGATGTTTAACGTATAATTTAAATCTATCTAATCGAATATAATCCATAGATTACGAGTTGAAGATAAATACTTTTACTAAGAGTATTAGTAAATTAGTAATTGACTGACCCGTTCTCTCCAGATCTCCTAACAGTACTATTTCTAGGGTCAATTTTAGATCAATTTTCAGCAATTCCTGAACCTGAGTCCAGAAACAGGCTACCTGAGGGCAATACCAAAATAAAAGGTCTATTGATTCTGTATCCTCACAGCAAAATCTGCAGAGCTTCGATGATTTTATGATTTTTATGTTTCAGTTTCATGCTGCTTCAACTCAATAAATCTTATGAACATGGAGATCATGCTTTGAAGAAGGCGTTTATCTTGCAGTCAAAATATGCACAGTAATGCATATGGAGGACAGTACAGTGAAATGACAGCTCTCTAGTGGGCAGGACCACAAGTTGGATCAAGCAACAGACACTGCTAACCCGTCACAACGCTAAGAGAGGCCTACGACAATTACGGCAGTGTACGGACAACCTCCAACACACTGTGGCCGAGGAGCAGGCATGCACCTTCAAGATCAGGTCTCGTGCCTCAGCCTCATCCCACCATTCAAACAGCTCACCTACAGGAGCCACAGCCGCCAAAGCAAGGGCAAAAGCAGAAGCTTCAAAAGCTTGCCTCTCCTTTGCGGAGAAAGAAAGGAGAATGAAAATAGAAAAAGCACAATTAGAAGCAACTATGGATGTGCTGAAAGAGGAAAAGGAAGCGGCTGCAGCAGTGGCTGAAGCTGAGGCTCTAGAGGCCGCTGCTGATTTCGGCAGTCAGAAAAGTAGCTGCTGACTAAAGCTTGACTCCACCCAACTCGACCCCACACAGCGAACTAAGGAGTATCTCATGGAGCAAGCTAAATCCTACGACATTCCCAAGCCAATGACAGGAGTAGAGCTGTCCTCTGATGACAAGACAAGACAAGGATATACTAGGCCAGAGCCTGCCCGTAACACCGTATTACAACATCTCCAGCCTGAGATCAGTTCTCTTCCCGTTGACATCACTACCCATGTAGACCGCCGCATCCCTAATCCGGAGGCCAGCTCAGCAGTTTCACCTCACCCCTAGCGTACACGGTTCCCTTCAAGAAGGCCAGAACAGCAGCTGGACCCAAAGAGGAATGCACAATGACGGAAGTCATCCACCTGCTTCACATTACAAGCGTACATGGGAAGACCCCCAAAGTGAGAACCCAAAGTTACCTACTTTGTGAGGTACTTTGCTCGTTGCGAGCTCATCACCACGAGTCTACTCCAATTTTATGACCAACCGGAGAGCTACAGGGCTTGGCGGCGCTCCTTTCACAACACCCTTAGAGGCTTAGACTTAACCTAAAGTGAAGAAATGGATCTTCTAGTTAAGTGGCTTGGAAGAGAGTCTGTTGAACATATAAAACGAATCCAAGTTGTTCATGTAAACCATCCAAAACGAGGTCTGAAGATGTTTTGGGATAGACTTGAGGAATGCTACGGTTCGCCAAAGGTGATAGAGAGTGCGCTCACCAAACGAATCAACAGTTTCCCCAAGATCTCCAACAAAGTGAAATTCTATGCCATCCTCGATGAGCAAAGCAACAGATCATTGGTTCGTTCTGAGTTCTTCGACATCTTCAGGGTACAAGGCCCCAGCTCTCCCTACTCCCTTAAGCAAGACCTGCGCCGGAGCGATGGAGACAGTG
This sequence comes from Oncorhynchus mykiss, assembly GCF_013265735.2. Taxonomy (NCBI): domain Eukaryota; kingdom Metazoa; phylum Chordata; class Actinopteri; order Salmoniformes; family Salmonidae; genus Oncorhynchus; species Oncorhynchus mykiss. The sequence goes on from NC_048576.1 coordinate 17,393,631, forward strand.
GGAAGAAGAGCCAATGCCTACCAGGTAGAATCTATGGATGGGCAAGTCAGTTTTCTGCTGCCAACACTCATTGAGTGCAATGAGATCCCGAACAACCGTTCCGAGATCCCAACTCCAGACGCAGCGCTCCACCATGCTCACCTTAAACCCCTTGCTCACCTCATCCCAGAACTCGAACCCAAGGCTCCCATCATGCTCCTTCTTGGAAGATACATTATTAGAGTCCATAAGGTGCGCAGGCAAATTAATGGGCCCCATGACTCATCATACGCCCAGAAGCTTGACCTCGGATAGGCCATGTCTGCCTGGGGAGCGTTCACAAGCCTCTCTCAGTGAGTACCTTTTACACAAACACTTTGGAGAATGGACGCCCTACTCTCTTCGAGCCATGTTCCAACCTCTTCTTGGTTAAAGAAAGGTTCCAGAATGCCCAAGCTCCCCGATCAACCTGCATTATAGTGCTACAAAAGTCTTCCTTGTGACAAAGTGGAAGTTCACTTGGGCTGCAATGTGTTCCAGCAAACTAGAGACGACAAGAAAGTGGCCTTCTCCATCGAAGACGGCTCTTTTCTGAAAATCATGAAGGAAAGGATCAGGAAGGACGACAGCAACAGCTGGTTGGCACTAGAAGTCGACCGATTATGATTTTTCAATGCCGATACCGATTATTGGAGGACCAAAAAAGGCGATACCGATTAATCAGCCAATTCTTTTATTTGTAATAATGAGAATTACACCAATACTGAATTAATCCGCTTCGGGAAAGTCGTATTCCTGGTCATAGTGCTGTTGTTGACAAAGGATCCGCTTCGGGAAAGTCGTATTCCTGGTCATAGTGCTGTTGTTGACGTCGCTCTGATATCAAATAGTTCTTCCCGGCTGTATGTAATAAGAATTTAAGATTTTCTGGGCTAACAATGGAAGAAATAATACATAAAAAAAACTAAAATACTGCAAAGTTTCCTAAGGACTAGAAGCAAGGCAGCCCTTTCTCCCGATTGCTCCGTGCGGCCATCTCTAGGAAGAGTCCTGGTGGTTCCAAGCTTCTAACATTTACAAATGATTGAGGCCACTGTTTTCTTGGGGACCTTCAATGCTGCAGAAATGTTTTGGTACCCTTCTCCAGATCTGTGCCTCGACATAATCTCAGTTCACTGGTCACGATGGCAACACCCATCCTTAGCACGCGCTCCAGCAGGTGTATCTCACTGATCATCCCTAAAGCCAACACCTCATTTGGCCGCCTTTCGTTCCAGTTCTCTGCTGCCTGTGACTGGAACGAATTGCAAAAATCGCTGAAGTTGGAGACTTTTATCTCCCTCACCAACTTCAAACATCTGCTATCTGAGCAGTTAACCGATCGCTGCAGCTGTACATAGTCTATCGGTAAATAGCCCTCCCATTTTTACCTACCTCATCCCCATACTGTTTTTATTTATTTACTTTTCTGCTCTTTTGCACACCAATATCTCTACCTGTACATGACCATCTGATCATTTATCACTCCATTGTTATTAATCTGCAAAATTGTAATTATTCGCCTACCTCCTCATGCCTTTTGCACACAATGTATATAGACTCCCCTTTTTTTTCTACTGTGTTATTGACTTGTTAATTGTTTACTCCATGTGTAACTCTGTGTTGTCTGTTCACACTGCTATGCTTTATCTTGGCCAGGTCGCAGTTGCAAATGAGAACTTGTTCTCAACTAGCCTACCTGGTTAGATAAAGGTGAAATACATTTTTTTTAAAGAATTTTAAAAAATCCTGTCTCGGAGCTCTACGGACAATTCCTTCAACATCATGGCTTGGTTTTTACTCTGAGATGCACTGTCAACTGTGAGACAGGTGTGTGCCTTTCCAAGTCATGTCCAATCAATTGGATTTACCACAGGTGGACTCCAATCAAGGATGATCAATGGAAACAGGATGCACTTGAGCTAAATTTCGAGGCTCATAGCAAAGGGTCTGAATACTTATGTAAATAAGGCATTTCAGTGTTTTATTTTTAATAAATTAGCAAAAATTTAAAAAAACCTGTTTTCACTTTGTCACTATGGGGTATTGTGTGTAGATTGATTGATGAGGATATTTAAAAAATACAAAAAATGTACATTTAGAATAAGGCTGTAATGTAACAAAATGCACCGTACCACTGTACCTTGGGAACTACAACATAGTAGTGAACACCAATGCAATTTCGAAACAAATTCATGCAATTTCAATTATTATTATTATAAAAATTTATAAACTTGCAAAAATAAGTGAGAACACTTTTTTGGTAACTACATGATTCCATATGTGTTATTTCATAGTTTTGATGTCTTCATTATTATTCTACAGTTTAGAAAATAGTAAAAATAAATAAAAACCCTGGAATGAGTATTTGTTTCCAAACCTTTGACTGGTACTGTACATATGTAAATATTAAATTTTTTGGGGGGTGGCTTGCCAAGCATTGGCGTGCCAAGTCAAATACCCTCGCGTGCCAAAGCTAGCACGCATGTCTTAGATTGCCGACCCCTGAGCTAAAGCATCTAAACTGGAACAACCATTTCATTAACAGGTGTAATAAGATTAGATTAGTTTAGAAAAATGTGTGTTATGGTTTAACACTGGTCATCAATACCTACACTGGGGTTATTTGACACCAATGATTGTTAATTTACCACTAATTTAACACCTGAATCAACACTAGAAATGTTACACTGAAAATCAACACTAGGTAACACTGGCCAATTTGCTGTGTACTAACACGCGGCCTTGAGACATGCCAAGGATCTGTGTGTGTGTCTGTGTGTATACTTGTAGAATACAATACTGTACATTCACTGGTTCTATACTGTCTGTCTCAGCATTCCACTCTCACAATTCACTACAGACATCTCACTTTGATAAAACAAGGATCTCTCTGACTCGCCTGCCACTTTCTCCCTCTGTCTCACCCCTCTCCTTCCTCTCTCCATCTCCGAGCCTAAGAGGCTGTCGTTGCTTGCCCATTACCATGGAAACGTATATGAATTTTCCTCTTCCCCCTCTCCTCCTTTCTCCTCTCCTCTCATTTGTAATGTGATATGTGCTATCACAGGTCACTTTAGGGATTTCTCTTCCGACAAACACTGTTTTATTTCATGCTTCGTTTAATACATTTGAACCCCACTTGACACATCAGCCTCGATTAGTGGTTGTGAACGCACCTTCTGTGGAAGCAGCAGCTATGTGTGTGGGTTTAATAAAGAGCTTTGTCTCTGTTATTCTTGAACGCAACATTAAGGGTCACTTTCTGAACACTTAATTTCCGCTTGAATTTTCCTGGACAGAACTGGAGGCTTCAAATGACCCAGGGGGTTACACAGAGCATGAAATACCAGGGTTGTAGGTTTGATTCTCATATTGGCCACAATACTGACTATATTCGTCATCGTTAGTTGGGTGTGTATTTCTCTCTGGTCGAAAGCGATGGAGAGGGAGAGAGATGGAGGGGAGGAGATACAGGAGCCACTATCTCACACACACCCACACACACACACACACACACACAAGAGCATTACATCATCACAACTCTGTCTTGACCTTCTGCTCTGTGTTCCTCTGATTCATCAGTCTTTCATCCTCTGTTTGGACCGTGTACACATAAACATCACACAGAGAAAGAGAGAGAGGAAGAACCTGAGTGATCTGCAGCAAAACAAGTTATTTTGTCTCTTGTCATTGATAACAGTTTCTGACCTGCCACTGTAGTCCCTGTCATTATGGTGTGTGTGTTATATGAAGTGCCAGCACATTAAGTATTTTGTGTCCACATCGACAGCACACCAAACATTTTGCTACATCCCCTTTCAATCTCTCTCCCTCTCTCTCTCTCGTCTTGAGCTGTCATGTTCTGTCCATCCCACCCAGGGCTTCTCTTCACACGCTGACAGTGCCGATCAGACCACACCGATCAGTGTGTGTGTGTAAAGGTGTTTGCCCCCCATGCTCACCTTAACGTGGCATTTTCTCTTCACATCAACCTCCTACCAGCCCTAGCTACAGGCTCTGGCTCCCACTGCTAGCCCAGCCTAGCCAAGGACACATCACACTTACGAGATAGAAAGTGTGTGTGTGTGTGTGTGTGTGTGTGTGAGACCAAAGAGCTTTTGAACACAAGCAGTTGAGTAAAAGTGAAATGAAATAATACTGAAAAAGAATAGAGTGAAGGAACCATGTGGTTGATAGCCCTAGGAGAGGAAAGGGGGATAGAGGGATTGTGGGATAGAGGGAGGAGAACTCTACACCTCTCTCTATCTTTCTGTCTGTTAGCGCAGGAGGTGGCCGGTCAGGCTGTTTGAAATGGGAGCTGAGGCTAATATTATGACAATTTTACTGGGATCAAGGCAGTTAGCCAGGCCCAGACACAGGTCAGGACAGACCTTAAGATCCCCAACCCTGTGTGTTCATATGTGTGTGTGTGAGAAGAGAAAACCTACAGCCTGAGAAACAGGCGTCACATTACTGAGGGTTGGACGGTGTCTGGAGGGAGGGAGGAGTGTTTGAGAGAGAGAAAGAGAGACAGAGACAGAGAGAGAAGGAGAGATACATGTGTTACACTGTGTTCATATGTGTATACCGTCTAAAGTTAGTAGTGTGTGCATGTAGCTAATTGTATTGTATGTGAGAGAGCATGTGTCAGTGTATTGCGTGTGTGATGGCTGACAGGGTGCTAGGAGCCCATTGGGTATAATGAGAGCTGTTAATGAATGTGTCTCACCTATCTCTGAGACACAGAGCCACTATCTGCAGACAGCAGATCACACACACACACACACACACACACACACACACACACACACACACACACACACACACACACACACACACACACACACACACACACACACACACACACACACACACACACACACACACACACACACACACACTATCCGACTAGACACAAGAAGTAATCTGTGTGTTTCTAAGAACGCTTGTCTTTCTCTCTCCGGCCCTTTTAATGGCTCCCCCTTCTCCCCCATTATGAAGATGGATTGTTCTGAAATATTGCTGAAACCACCTCAACACCCTCTGGACTCTACCAAACTGACCCAGAGGGGCATGAATGGTCAAATCCAATAACCTTCCAGGACAGAAAAGGTTAAACTGAGGATTCACCCCTCACAACTGTTGCGTGTGTGTTTCCACAATTTGTTCGAGATTTGAATCTGACAGACAGTCTGACTTTTACCGGGTCTTGCATTTGGGTGTAGTGAGTGGCTGTAGTGAGCGCAACAACAGCTTGACTTGAGTGTGTGTGTGTGTGTGTGTGTGTGTGTGTGTGTGTGTGTGTGTGTGTATTAGTATTAGTGTGTGTGTATTTGTATGAGTGTGTGTGAAAGCAATGTAAAGAACCACCTGCCCCATAAATAAATGGCCCCAGTCAGAGATTTATAGGGGAATTACCAGGGCTTAGCCACACATCCTTCTCCCTGGAACACCCCTTTAATCCAATCAGCACTGAGCTGACCCCTGACCTCTAACCTCTGTTCTATCACCCATCTCTAGCTTCAAGCATCTGGTTGTCAATTACAAATGACTACACCACTGATCGTCTGCATTGCCTCTCTGTATATGCCGCATTCAAAACAACTGGAAACTCGGAAATCTTTAGTGACTTTAGTGCATTCAAGACAACTGAGAACTCTGGGAAAAACTAGGTCAAATCATAATGTCAGTGATCGTCAGGTTGGAAAATAGTTTATCTAGAAAGATACCAGAGTTTCCAACTTGGAATTCCGAGTTGGATGACTGTTCAAAACTATTTTTCCCAGTGGGATGGTAGTACCTCGTTTTTTCCTGAGTTCCCAGTTGTCTTGAACACACCGAAGTCAGAGATAGCTTGGTATTCTGAGTGGAGAAACACCGTTTCCGTTCAATAAAATCTTTGCTACCCTTATGTAACGGATGTGAAACGCTAGCTTAGTTAGCGGTGGTGCTAGTGTAACGGATGTGAAACGCTAGCTTAGTTAGCGGTGGTGCTAGTGTAACGGATGTGAAACGCTAGCTTAGTTAGCGGTGGTGCGCGCTAAATAGTGTTTCAATCGGTGACGTCACTCGCTCTGAGACCTTGAAGTAGTGGTTCCCCTTGCTCTGCAAGGGCCGCGGCTTTTGTGGAGCGATGGGCAACGATGCTTAGGAGGGTGACTGTTGTTGATGTGTGCAGAGGGTCCCTGGTTCGCGCCCGGGTATGGGCGAGGGGACGGTCTAAAGTTATACCATTACAGTTTCAATGACACCCTTCTAATGTACACAAATGCTGGCTACCATGTCAGTAATTGTCCTCTGCAAGGGTTGGGCTGATCAGCATGCAGCTGTGGGTCCAGAATTACAGGTGTGTACCGCATAATGTTCTTCATCTTCTGCCAGACCCTGAAGCCAAGGTTGCCAAGGTGTTTGGCCACGTTGATCAGAGCGCCAGAGACAAGCGGAGGATCAGAAGGTAGAATCTCAGCTCTCATCTTGGTGATCTTGTAGTTTTGCAGGAATGCAGTGTCATCAACCGACAGCGTATTTCCCCCCTCAACGATTCTGTTGGACAGAGATGACATCCTTTTACTAATTTCCTCCCATTTCTCCTTCATCCTTTTACTCTTCTCCTCCCCTTCCTCCCTCAGCTTGTTTGCTTGGCCTTCACACCGATGTGAGATGCCATTTTCTCCTAGGTGAGTTTGGCCTTGTCGAAGACAGCCATTTGATACTGTAGGGCCTTCAGTGGTGGTCTAAGCTCCTTCCTCCTCTGGGTAGCAGCCTTCTCCATGGAGCAGAAACTGTGACCTACAGTACATGCTCAGGCACACACAACACACACTCCACACACAACACACACTCCACACACACAACACACACTCCACACACAACACACACTCCTGGCAGAACAAGCCTAGCTTCTGGATGTGGTGGCCACACACAGTGTGTAGGCCATTGGAAGTGTGTTTGGGGTGAGGGTTCTGTGAGGGTTCTCCATTTGAGTTGTCCTCTGTAGTTTCCTCTTTGACCTTCTTTTTGGGCGGCTGCCGTCCCTGCGCTGCTTCTCCCTCCACGGGGTCTCACATGCTTTCCGCAGGGCTCGGCTGGCAGGGGGCTTGTCCCCGGGCAACCTCTGTCTACAGACAGGGCAGTCCTGGGTCCCTCCCTGTTTCCAGGTGGCCTCCAGGCAGGTCCTGCAGAAGCTATGGCTGCAGTAGAGGTTGACGGGGTCTGTGAAGATCTCACAGCTGATGGGACATGACAGGACATCCTCAAGGCCTGAGAGACAAGCTGCATCCTCTCTGGACAACTGGAAAGAGAATGAGAGAGCCAGTGTCAATGAATCAGGGCTGAACAGTGTGACCATTTTACTTGCATATGTGCCTAAATATTTAGCTGTGGAATTTTTATTTAGGAGCACCAGTGCGCCTAGAATGAAGTATTCTAGCTTTAGTAACTAAAATATTTTTTAATTGTGCTCCTAAATGCCTTTGTGTGTCTGACATTTTCCAGTTTATGCTCCTTGTAAAAATGGTCAGTGTAGAGCCCTGTGAATGATAGTGTGCCTCGCCCTCAGTGTGCAAGAGTGTTTAAAGAGAGACTCGCGCCTCGATGAGACAGACAAAGTCATTGCATTAATGCAGTGTAATAAATTCTGCAGTCAAACTTTTTTCATTATGTAACCCAAAATGTATACTAGATATGTGTGCAAACAAAGTTCAACATTCACCTTTTTCAAATACTACTTCAGTCACAATTTGATGAATACGTTGGATAAATCAAATGTATGCACAACACAGCATGCTCTGAAACTGTGTAGCTCAGTTGGTAGAGCATGGTGCTGCACGGGTACCAGTATGAAACAAAAGTATGAAAACTCACTACTGTAAGTCGCTCTGGATAAGAGCATCTTCTAAAATGAAAGGCAAATGCAATGTTCCATTGGAAATGAATGTTCTTCTGGTGTAGCAAAGATGCTATCAGTCTGATCGAGGCATGAAGTGTCATTCACATTACCCATAAGCACTGTTATGTTGTGCTGGATGTCATGCATTTCTATGGGGAAGTCCACAACAGAGTGGATTCGCAACACCCCCTTGCAGTTGAAGGCTATGTTGCCAGATAGACTCCGCATACTTAGAAATGTCCAGCCAGAGTCTGTTGAAGAACAGGAAGTTACCAAACCTTGTGAAAATATGTGGTTTTCGGCAATGGTGTTAATGCTAAATTGTAATGATTTTGTCTCTATGGCCTATTTATTGCCTTTCCTCTCTATTCTTCTACATTTGCACACACTATACATATTGTAAAGAAACAGCAGGGAGCAGGTCTCGAACCCTCGACCTTCGAGCCCGAGGTCCGGCGCGCTATCGACTGTGCCGCAAAAGCATGCTCGTGCAGCAGAGTCCATTTCCGCGCTTATAAACCCAGGGTCGTTACAATATATTTTTCTATTGTGTTACTGACTGTACGTTTGTTTATGTGTAACTCTGTGTTGTTGATTTTGTCGCACTGCTTTGCTTTATCTTGGTCATGTCGCAGTTGTAAATGAGAACTTGTTCTCAACTGGCCTACCTGGTTAAATAAAGGTTAAATAAAATAAAAATGTAAAATAAAAATGGCTTTATGGGATAGCTAGCAACTTGTAAACAATTATCCATTCCTAAATGTGAAATAATAATACAAATAGGCTGCTAAGAAAATTATGTTATATGACTGTTGCCTCCCGTTTCAATGTATTGTGATGGTAATAACGTTTGTTTTGTATGATAATTAGGTGGAGGTCGCTAGCTACAGTGGTATCTTCAACCTAGCCTAGCTTTTAGCTAGCTAACATTAGCTGCTCTGAAGTGCAAGCTAGCTTGACTTGCTATAAAGTTAGAGAAACAAGTTGAGGAAAAAGTAACTAAACATATTTTACTATCACCTGAAACAAATATTTATCCTGCCTTAAATGAAAAGGTTGTATTTCGCAATCTTCCAAAATAAATGCCATCTCTGTCGAGACACAAGCTCTTCTCAATCTTGCGTTACAAACACTACACCACAGAGTTTCTAAACCTACTGTACCATACTGTACTGTCTTTGACTACACTTGTCTGTTCAGTAGTGGGGCAAGACTCCATGAAGATGACGTGTGGCATAATGAAATACGTCACAATGTGTACGGAGCGTCAGATTGTCTTTGAGAGAGGATGAAAATGAAACCTGACTCAAATGTAACTGTTAAAGGCAACACTGCCCCAACTTTGCCCTCAACTTTTGACCAGCTAGCTAAATAGCTTGTTGGTGTTGTTTGCATGTCAGCAAAAACATTTTCTAACATGAAATAGCTAGCTAACTTGTCCCCATTAGCTATCGAGCTAGATACAATGCGAGCAAACTTTGGCAAAGTCTGGGACAGTTCCTGCACCGGTGTGAGGGCTTTTTAAAATAAATAAACCTAAGAATAGCAAAATAATTTTTTTTTTGAACAACTTGTCTTGTGTAAATTGACACGGTTGACCACCAAACAAAATTGTCTTTCACAAAAATATGTGTGCAGGTGGCAGACAGCAACGTCTTCTTCACCTAACTGATCAGACCGCCCCGCGCTGCGTGTGCGAGCAGTGCAAAATCAAATCAAATTTGATTTGTCACATACATATGGTTAGCAGATGTTAATGCGAGTGTAGCGAAATACTCGCGCTTCTAGTTCCGACCATGCAGTAATATCTAACAAGTTATCTAACCTAACAATTTCACAACTAACTTATACACACAAGTGTGAAGGAATTAATAAGAATATGTACATAAAAATATATGAATGAGTGATGGCCGAACGGCATAGTCAAGATTCAGTAGATGGTATAGAGTACAGTATATACATATGAGATGAGTAATGTAGGGTATGTAAACATTATATAAAGTGGAATTGTTTAAAGTGGCTAGTGATACATTTATTACATCAATTTTCCATTATTAAAGTGGCTAGAGTTGAGTCAGTATGTTGGCAGCAGCCCCTCAATGTTAGTGATGGCTGTTTAACAGTCTGATGGCCTTGAGATAGAGCTGTTTTTCAGTCTCTCGGTCCCAGCTTTGATGCACCTGCTGCTGCACCTTCTTCACCACGCTGTCTGTGTGGGTGGACCATTTCAGTTGGTCCGTGATGTGTACGCAGAGGAACTTAAAACTTCCCACCTTCTCCACTACTGTTCCGTCGATGTGGATAGGGGACTGCTCCCTTTGCTGTTTCCTGAAGTCCATGATCATCTCCTTTGTATTGTTGACATTGCGTGTGAGGTTATTTTCCTGACACCACACTCCGAGGGCCCTCACCTCCTCCCTGTAGGCCATCTCGTCGTTGTTGGTAATCAAGCCTACCACTGTAATGTCGTCTGCAAACTTGATGATTGAGTTGGAAGCGTGCATGGCCACGCAGTCATGGGTGAACAGGGAGTACAGGAGAGGGCTGAGAACGCACCCTTGTGGGGCCCCAGTGTTGAGGATCAGCGGGGTGGAGATGTTGTTACCTACCCTCACCACCTGGGGGCGGCCCGTCAGGAAGTCCAGGACCCAGTTGCACAGGGCGGGATCGAGACCCAGGGTCCCATCTACTCATTGGTTTTTATGAGCATATACCCACATGGGTGATTGAAAGATGCCCGAGGTCCACACTCCAGTCCAGATGGTGGCAGTATGGGTTTCGACCTGTCCCCAAATTGATATACACTGAACAAAAATATAAAAGCAACACAGAACAATTTCAAAGATTTTACTGAGTTACTGTTCATATAAGGAAATCAATTTATATAAGGAATAAGGAAGTCAATTGAAATAAATTCAGTAGGCCCTAATCTATAGAATTCACATTTCACACTTTAAAAAAGAAGTAGGGGCATGGATCAGAAAACCAGTCAGTATTTGGTGTGACCACCATTTGTTCATGCAGCGTGACACATCTCCTTTGCATAGAGTTGATCAGGCTGTTGATTGTGGCCTGTGGAATGCTGTCCCACTCCCCTTCAATGGCTCTGCGAAGTTGCTGGATATTGGCGGGAACTGGAAAACGTTGTCGTACATGCAATCCAGAGCATCCCAAACATGCTCAATGGGTGACATGTCTGATAACTATGCAGGCCATGGAAGAACTGGGACATTTTCAGTTTCCAGGAATTGTGTACAGATCCTTGCAACATGGGGCTGTGCATTATCATGCTGAAACATGAGGTGATGGCGGTGAATGAATGGCACGACAAAGGGCCTCAGGATCTCGTCACGGTATCTCTGTACATTCAAATTTCCATTGTTAAAATGCAATTGTGTTCGTTGTCCGTAGCTTATACCTGCCTATACCATAACCCCACTGCCACCATGGGGCACTCTGTTCACAATGTCGAAGTCAGCAAACCACTCACCTACACAAAGCTATACACACTGTCTGCCATCTGCCCGGTACAGTTAAAACCAGGATTCATCCATGAAGAGCACACTTCTCCAGCGTGCCAGTGGCCATCAAAGGTGCCCACTGAAGTCGGTTACAACGCCGAACTAGAGTCTGTTCAAGACCCTGGTGAGAACGACAAGCACGCAGATTATCGGAGACTGTTTCTAACAGTTTGTGCAGAAGTTTCATCCACGGTCTGAGTGGCTGGTCTCAGACGATCCCGCAGGTGAAGAAGCCAGATGTGGAGGTCCTGCTTTTATTGTCCCAGCACAATGTACACCTGTGTTGTTTAATGAGCTTCTTGATATGCCATACCTGTCAGGTGGATGGATTATCTTGGCAAAGGAGAATGATTACTCACAGGGAGGTAAATAAATGTGTGCACACAATTTGAGAGAAATATGCTTTTTGTGTGTATGGAAAATGTCTGCAATCTCTTATTTGGTTTGGTCATCATGTTAAGGCAGGGATGGAGACGAGACCGTTTTAGAAAGCAGTGCAGAGACTAAAACTCGGGAACTGGCTCATGTCATACATTGTATGGAAGAGAAAACGAGGAAGAAAAAAGGTTGAAAATGGAACCTGCGCATTGATAGATAGCCGAATTAGGACGGCTCTATGACCCTGTGGAATGCGATCTGGCTCTCTCACTCAATCTCACACACACATAGTGGTGTTGAAGAGTGGAGAGCGCGCGCTGGGGAAATTCATTCCCGTACACGATTCAAGTATCTAGATCTCTTGGTTAGGCTATTGAGCCCTCTTATTCCAGCTACCCATATTCGGAATGACATTCCATGGATTTAAAAAAAAAGTTAATTTTTTTACTCATGCAGTGACGGGCTCTCTTCTTTCTCTCTCTGTGTTTTTCTTTGTATAGGCTACCTCACGCTGTTGTCTGGAGTAATTTTGTGGATTTACTTCCTTCTGTTGGAATTCTGCGTTGCAAGTTTTGCAGCCAGGGAGAGGTGAATCTTGACTGCGAGACGTAGCCTATGGCATTATTACAGGGTTGTGGTCGCACCTACGTGCTACATCCATCCACTCAGCAACCACCCAGACTACCCACCGATTGTCCCGTGTCCCGTGTACAAGGTGAACTATAGGCTGTTTCTGCCGAAGAATACGTTTTCTCTCTCTCACCCGTAGACTGACCTCGATGAACGTTTTAACTAACGCCTGCTTTAACGGAAACCCCCAGGTGGCTGTCACTCCCCCGGTGTGAGCCCAGTCTTCTGCTGGACGGAGAGGGTTTAGGCGGCAGCACTGAGCCCTGAGGCTCGGAGGGCAGTATGATGACTGACTTCCAGTTCCCATCCACAACCTGATTAACACTTTGATGCTGGACTTTTCTGGTTTACAAATATGATGAAATGGCAGCCCCGGAAGAAGGTAAGGGACTTAGGGCTTCTTTCTGGATGCTCATATAGGCTACACGTTGACTTGCAATGCACAATTAAACATTGGATCATGGCATGGGGGTTGTGTCATGTATTGTCTTTGTGTTCTGCTAGAAGTTGAGTGTCCAGTCCAGCGCAGTCCATACATGGCGATTCGCTGTGCTTGACTTGGACTGAAATAGGTGCCGGTACTGTTTACATTTAGTTGCACAATACTTTTGAGGTAATATTCTTGAAGAGGAACAGGAGCTCAAGCAGTAGAAAATGTGAAGTGCTGCTACTCAGCTCCGGTGAGCTCCTGCCCAAGTCGAACACTGGCGATTCACATAAAGGCTACTAGCCTTGAATCACACACACAATCTCTTTCTCTCACACCAAGTGATAATAGGAGGCACACACAGACATATGAGAGAAGAGAGAGAGAGGGGGAGAGAGATCAGTGTATAATCTTCAGTAAACAATTATTTACCCTGGTATATATCAAAATGAGGAGAGGAGAAGAGTTCATAATTGAAATGGTCTCTATTGTATTTAATGCCTATCTATCTCTCTGGAGGTATAGTACTGTGTAAATGACCAGGTGTTGTATTTAATGCCTATCTATCTATCTCTCTGGAGGTATAGTACTGTGTAAATGACCAGGTATGTGATGTGATGATGTATAAATAACTCCTGAATTGTCCTCATTAGTAAATGAGTAATGACTGAGTAATGACTGTTTATGCCCTATCTGTGTGTCCTGTGTGTCCTGTGTGTACAGTTTATTAATATTCTTACTATGACTAAAACACCCACACACCTGGACCTAGGACTAGAGCAGTGTTGACCAAGTGTTGATTGATGATTAGTTGAATCAGTTGTGTTAGTGCTGTAAACAAAATCCTGCACAGCTTGTATCTCTCCAGAACTTGGGTTGTTATGAAAACATTTTATGTTTACCCTGGCTTCAGAAGCAGTGTGTGTGTGTGTGTGTGTGTGTGTGTGTGTGTGTGTGCATTCAGTGGTGCATTAGATATTAATCTTGTGCGTTGACTGTTGACAGTCTCGGTGAGACTTCCTGATTGTGTGTGTGTGTCTCATCCAAGTGTGTGTGTGTCTCATCCAAGTGTGTGTGAGAGAAGAAAGACTGCTCATAAATAGTTTCAGTAGTATTTGATTGACAGCGTCCGTTGTTGTGGCTGGAGTGAGAGGAGTGGAATCGAAATAATTCTAATATCTTTCTTCCCTCCCTCCCTTCTGTCTCTGTCTCTCTCTCTCTCTCTCTCTCTCTCCCTGTGTCTCTCTCCCTCTCTTTCTCTCTCTCTCCCTCTGTGTCTCTCTCCCTCTGTCTCTCTGTCTCTCTCTCTCTTTCTCTCTCCCTCCGTCTCTCTCTCTCCATCGCTCTCTGTCTGTCTGTCTGTCTGTCTGTCTGTCTGTCTGTCTGTCTGTCTGTCTGTCTGTCTGTCTCTCTCTCTCTCTCTCTCGCTCTCTCTCTCCCTCTGTGTCTCTCTCCCTCTGTGTCTCTCTCTTTCTCCCTCTCTCTCTCTCTCTCTCTCTCTCTCTCTCTCTCTCTCTCTCCCTCTGTCTCTCTCTCTCTCTCTCTCTCTCTCTCTCTCTCTCGCTCTCTCTCTCCCTCTGTGTCTCTCTCCCTCTGTGTCTCTCTCTTTCTCCCTCTCTCTCTCTCTCTCTCTCTCTCTCTCTCTCTCTCTCCCTCTGTCTCTCTCTCTCTCTCTCTCTCCCTCTGTCTCTCTCTCTGTCTCTCTCTCTCTCTCCCTCTGTGTCTCTCTCCTTCTGTCTCTCTCTCTCTCCCTTTTCTTGTTCCCCACTCATTGGGGTTGTGACTAACAATGTTCCCTGATATAATATGTTTACTTACAATACAGCTAAGCCTCTTAAAAGCATACTCCACCCCTCCCTCACCTACTCTCCCCCCCAGCTCCCCAGCATGCTGTATAAGTCCCCGTAGGTAATGGGATCAAAACAATAACCACTGCACTGGGGCACTAACCTATGACAGAGTAATGCTTTAGCTACAACAGTTATACAATAGTCCAGATCTCATGCCAATGTTGCAGATAGAGCCAGTGTGTGTTGCTAAACTTCTACAGGACATAACTCTGTGTGTGGACAGTATAGCAGTCAATGTATTAAACCCAAAGTGTGTGTCTCTTTCTCCGCTGTTTCAGTTCAAGCCAATCAGCCATGTAGATCCTCAAAGGAGATACTGTCAGTCAGTCACTGAGAACTCTGTTATGTAACGTAGTCAATCCATGAGGTGATATTGTCATCTCTCTTTTTCTCTCCTGCCGTCTCTATTCTCCTTTCTACCTTTCTCTTTTCTCTGAAGAGGAGCAGAAATCAAATAGTTTTTCTTTCATGTCAACCGAGCGTAGATGTACCATTCTCACCCCAGCCATGAAAGTATGTGGTGGCTGTGTGGGTGCGAAGATGGAGAGATCTTGTTCCTGTTTAGATGTTTTATTTAAATGAGCTCTGATCTCCGAGGCTGACAGTGATCTCTGGTGCTCGTTAGTGTGTTGGCTCGCAACCCTGATGAACCCCTTGTGTGTGTGTGTGTGTGTGTGTGTGTGTGTGTGTGTGTACTCCATTAGTCAAATCTGTAGGTGATTAGAGGCACCTGTGTGAACTGGAGGCTCCAGACATCTCCTTTCTTCCTCTCTTCTTCTCCTCCTCTCATCCTCTCTTCTTCTCCTCCTCTCATCCTCTCTTCCTCTCTTCTTCTCCTCTCATCCTCTCTTCCTCTCTTCTTCTCCTCCTCTCATCCTCTCTTCCTCTCTTCTTCTCCTCCTCTCATCCTCTCTTCCTCTCTTCTTCTCCTCCTCTCATCCTCTCTTCCTCTCTTCTTCTCCTCCTCTCCTCCTCTCTTCCTCTCTTCTTCTCCTCCTCTCATCCTCTCTTCTTCTCCTCCTCTCATCCTCTCTTCCTCTCCTCCTCTCATCCTCTCTTCCAGACTATTAAGGACTGCTCTCTAAGAAGAACATTCTCAATCTCTTGAGAGTGCCGATGCAGTGATGAGGATAACGGAGAGAGGAGGGGGGGGGGGGGGGGGGGGGGGTGAGGTTATTTTTAGCATGTCCATTGTACCTGTGCCAAACCTTGGAGGTGCTTCTGGGACAATACTGCACTCTACCCTGTGTGTGTGAGATTTGACGATGGGTTGCAGTATAGGCACATATGTATATATATATATATACATACATACACGCACAAAATATGGGACTCTGTTAGCTCCCAGCACGTGGTCAGACCCCGCCAGGTGTGACGTGACAAAGTCATTTGTAATGTTAAATAATTCAGAGAAATATGCTTGTGCCATACACTAGGAGTTTGAAGGAGTGTTTGTGTGTCTTGTTGTGTGTTTGTGTGTCTTGTTGTGTGTTTGTGTGTCTTGTTGTGTGTTTGTGTGTCTTGTTGTGTGTTTGTGTGTTTGTGTGTCTTGTTGTGTGTTTGTGTGTCTTGTTGTGTGTTTGTGTGTCTTGTTGTGTGTTTGTGTGTTTGTGTGTCTTGTTGTGTGTTTGTGTGTCTTGTTGTGTGTTTGTATGTCTTGTTGTGTGTTTGTGTGTTTGTGTGTCTTGTTGTGTGTTTGTGTGTCTTGTTGTGTGTTTGTGTGTTTGCAACAGCCAGTGGTGTTCATTACATAGTCTTATGGCAGGCAGTGGGAGAACAAATGTCACAATGACTGAAAAGACCAAGAGCAATATGGGACCTCTCAGGAGAGAAAGAGATGGGTGGAGAAAGAGAAAGAAAGGAACAGAGTGAGAGAGGGAAGAGTGTGAGAGAATGATGGTTGAGAGATAGAAAGGAACAGAGAGGGGAGAGAGAGAGAGAGATGCGTTGAGAGAGAGAAAGAGAGAGGAATGAGAGTGAGGGATAAGTCTGTGTTTGGGCTTCTCACAATCTCATTGCAGGATCTTGTGGTGGTAAATTGAACAGTAATTGGCAGACAATGAGCGTGACATGATCACATATTGGCTGGCTCACACACACACACACACACACACACACACACACACACACACACACACACACACACACACAGACACACACACACACACACACACACACACACACACACACACACACACACACACACACACACATACACACACACAACAACTAAATTAAACCTGGAGCTGTGCTGACATGCACAATATGAGAACACAGGGAAGGAGACAGCTGGAAGAAACCCTGATGAAAAGAGAGAGAACGAGGTAGAGCTGAGAGAGAGGAGAGAGAACAAGGTAGAGCTGAGAGAGAGGAGAGAGAACAAGGTAGAGCTGAGAGAGAGGAGAGAGAACGAGGTAGAGCTGAGAGAGAGGAGAGAGAACGAGGTAGAGCTGAGAGAGAGGAGAGAGAATGAGGTAGAGCTGAGAGAGAGGAGAGAGAACGAGGTAGAGCTGAGAGAGAGGAGAGAGAAAGAGGTAGAGCTGAGAGAGAGGAGAGAGAAAGAGGTAGAGCTGAGAGAGAGGAGAGAGAAAGAGGTAGAGCTGAGAGAGAGGAGAGAGAAAGAGGTAGAGCTGAGAGAGAGGAGAGAGAAAGAGGTAGAGCTGAGAGAGAGGAGAGAGAACGAGGGAGAGCTGAGTGAGAGGAGAGAGAACGAGGTAGAGCTGAGAGAGAGGAGCGAGAACGAGGGAGAGCTGAGAGAGAGGAGAGAGAAAGAGGTAGAGCTGAGAGAGAGGAGAGAGAACGAGGTAGAGCTGAGAGAGAGGAGAGAGAAAGAGGTTAGAGCTGAGAGAGAGGAGAGAGAACGAGGGAGAGCTGAGTGAGAGGAGAGAGAACGAGGTAGAGCTGAGAGAGAGGAGAGAGAACGAGGTAGAGCTGAGAGAGAGGAGAGAGAACGAGGTAGAGCTGAGAGAGAGGAGAGAGAACGAGGTAGAGCTGGGAGAGAGGAGAGAGAAAGAGGTAGAGCTGAGAGAGAGGAGAGAGAAAGAGGTAGAGCTGAGAGAGAGGAGAGAGAAAGAGGTAGAGCTGAGAGAGAAAGAGGTAGAGCTGAGAGAGAGGAGAGAGAACGAGGGAGAGCTGAGAGAGAGGAGAGAGAAAGAGGTAGAGCTGAGAGAGAGGAGAGAGAACGAGGGAGAGCTGAGAGAGAGGAGAGAGAACGAGGGAGAGCTGAGAGAGAGGAGAGAGAACAAGGTAGAGCTGAGAGAGAGGAGAGAGAACGAGGTAGAGCTGAGAGAGAGGAGAGAGAAAGAGGTAGAGCTGAGAGAGAGGAGAGAGAAAGAGGTAGAGCTGAGAGAGAGGAGAGAAAGAGGTAGAGCTAAGAGAGAGGAGAGAACGAGGGAGAGCTGAGAGAGAGGAGAGAGAAAGAGGTAGAGCTGAGAGAGAGGAGAGAAATAGGTAGAGCTGAGAGAGAGGAGAGAACGAGGGAGAGCTGAGAGAGAGGAGAGAGAACGAGGTAGAGCTGAGTGAGAGGAGAGAGAACGAGGTAGAGCTGAGAGAGAGGAGAGAACGAGGTAGAGCTGAGAGAGAGGAGAGAACGAGGTAGAGCTGAGAGAGAGGAGAGAGAACGAGGTAGAGCTGAGAGAGAGGAGAGAGAACGAGGTAGAGCTGAGAGAGAGGAGAGAGAACGAGGTAGAGCTGAGAGAGAGGAGAGAAAACGAGGTAGAGCTGAGAGAGAGGAGAGAGAACGAGGGAGAGCTGAGAGAGAGGAGAGAGAACGTGGTATAATTGAAAGGCCGACGTCGGCTGATATAACAGGTCTTTTGTTCAATGTCTCCCTCACTCACTGTCATAGTAGGATGTAAACAGTAGCTGGGTCTACCTCTATAGACTAGTTGGGATATATTGACAGTTAGCTGTACATTACTGAATGGTGCTGGTTGGTAGAGTGAGTGTGCATGCATTGATAGGTGTGTAACAGGGTTGGTAATGTGTCCACTTCACACTGCAGAAGTATGTATTCAAAGTTGATGTATTGCTATTGGTGGGTGGAATTGACATATCAATAAGGTGTTATGCCATTGGTCATGCTTGCAGATAGGGGGAGATTGTGAATGTCACTTCTTCCCAGTCTGATCATTCAGTACAAACGGTAGGTCACATTCTGAAATACTGTATTATTTATCCTTCTCTGTGGTCTGGTCATCACCTATTGACTCACAACAAACAGAAAAGCTTCAAAAGGCCCAGTCAATCTCGCACGCACACACACACAAACACACACACACGCGCGCGCGCGCGCACGCACGCACGCGCACACACACGCACGCACGCACGCACATGCACACACGCACGCATGCACATACACACACGCACGCACGCACGCACACACACACGCACGCACGCACATACACACACACACACACGCACGCACGTACACGCACGCACGCACATACACACACACGCACATACACACACACACACGCACACGCACGCACACACACACACACACACACACACACACACACACATACACACACACACTGGCGTCCTACTTTACTTCACTAGCGGGCGTCGATAGCACTTCTTTGACACACACACTAATTTATTCCCCATGTGACCCAAAGGAATTCCCTTATTTTTCTCTTGCCTCTGGCAGCCTGACTGTTTAGCGGGGCTGCTAGCAGATTGTAACAGTGAGAGAGGTCAGAGCTAGAGAGTCACAGCAAGGGCACCTGGGATTGAGAAGAGGGGTCAAAGTTGAAAGTTCTGTATTTTGAATGTACAATTAGTTGTTGCTTTTTCATTTAGGCTACCCCTCTGCTTCATTCTCCCTTATGTCAAATCAGCTAATGACCCCATTCCCCAAGAGAGAGAAGAGGGGAAGAGAGGTTTAAATACTGATCAATAAATTCCTACCTTCCCCCAACCTCCCCTCCTCTCCTCATCTCATCATAGATCACTGCTCTCTCTGTCTCTCCTCCTCTCTCTCTCTCTCTCTGTTCCCACTCTCTCCTCTGTCTCTCCTCTCTCTCTCTCTCTCTGTTCCCACTCTCTCCTCTGTCTCTCCTCTCTCTCTCTCTCTCTCTCTCTCTCTCTCTCTCTGTTCCCACTCTCTCTCCTGTCTCTCTCTCTTTCTCTCTGTTCTCACTCTCTCCTCTCTCTCTCTCTCTCTCTCTCTCTCTCTCTCTCTGTCCCCACTCTCTCCTCTGTCTCTCCTCTCTCTGTCTCTCCTCCTCTCTCTCTCTCTCTCTCTCTGTCTGTCCCCACTCTCTCCTCTGTCTCTCCTCTCTCTGTCTCTCCTCCTCTCTCTCTTTCTCTCTCTCTCTCTGTCCCCACTCTCTCCTCTGTCTCTCCTCTCTCTATCTCTCTCTCTGTCTCTCTCTCTCTCTCTCTGTCCCCACTCTCTCCTCTGTCTCCCCTCTCTTTCTCTCTCTCTCTCTCTCTCTCTCAATTCAATTCAATTCAAGGGCTTTATTGGCATGGGAAACATGTGTTAACATTGCCAAAGCAAGTGAGGTAGACAACATACAAAGTGAAAAACAACAAAAATTAACAGTAAACATTACACATACAGAGGTTTCAAAACAGTAAAGACATTACAAATGTCATATTATATATATATACAGTGTTTTAACAATCTACAAATGGTTAAAGGACACAAGATAAAATAAATAAGCATAAATATGGGTTGTATTTACAATGGTGTGTGTTCTTCACTGGTTGCCCTTTTCTCGTGGCAACAGGTCACAAATCTTGCTGCTGTGATGGCACACTGTGGAATTTCACCCAGTAGATTTGGATTTGTTTTCAAATTCTTTGTGGATCTGTGTAATCTGAGGGAAATATGTCTCTCTAATATGGTCATACATTGGGCAGGAGGTTAGGAAGTGCAGCTCAGTTTCCACCTCATTTTGTGGGCAGTGAGCACATAGCCTGTCTTCTCTTGAGAGCCATGTCTGCCTACGGCGGCCTTTCTCAATAGCAAGGCTATGCTCACTGAGTCTGTACTTTGTCAAAGCTTTCCTTAATTTTGGGTCAGTCACAGTGGTCAGGTA
The DNA here is from genome assembly GCF_013265735.2 of Oncorhynchus mykiss. Classification (NCBI taxonomy): domain Eukaryota; kingdom Metazoa; phylum Chordata; class Actinopteri; order Salmoniformes; family Salmonidae; genus Oncorhynchus; species Oncorhynchus mykiss. Next base: position 17,414,396 of record NC_048576.1, read on the forward strand.
TTCTGCCGCTGTGTACTCTCTGTTTAGGGCCAAATAGCATTCTAGGCATTCTTGGTTTTACTGCACTTAAGGTCTCTCTCTCTCTCTCTCTCTCTGTTCCCACTCTCTCCCCCCCTCAGTACTACTGTAATTTACTTCTTAATTAGCGTTAAATTCTCCACTTAGTGAGAGGAGCAGCTGGTCCTTAGGGCACCAGGGAGAGAGACACTGCACAGTTCAGTAAGACTCAGGGCAAATAGAGGCTTAGTCTCATTTAAATGTATGAACCAGTATTCCAAAGCTTCTTGTTGTTATATCTCTCTCATGCAGACACAGTATTCTCAGACTGTGAGTAACAGGTTTTGTTTGGTTTTACTGCACTTAAGGTAGATGATGGGGATGGTGTATTGGTGTGGTGAAGCACACCAATAGAGTTGAGGAGTTGAGTTGTGCTAGATATTAAGCTATGCATCATGAACCAGTATTGAGTCTCTCAGTTGACACACAGTCCCTGCTTCTAAAACATGAACCTGTCTTGTCTGCTCTGCTTGTCCTTTATCTCTCCCTCCCTCGTTCCCTCTATCCCACCCCTCTCTCTCCTTCTCTCCCTCCCTCTATCCCACCGCTCTCTCTCCTTCTCTCCCTCCACCTTTCCCTCTATCCCACCGCTCTCTCTCCTTCTCTCCCTCCCTCTATCCCACCCCTCTCTCTCCTTCTCTCCCTCCCTCTATCCCACCCCTCTCTCTCCTTCTCTCCCTCCCTCTATCCCACCGCTCTCTCTCCTTCTCTCCCTCCCTCTTTCCCTCTATCCCAACCCTCTCTCTCCTTCTCTCCCTCCCTCTATCCCACCGCTCTCTCTCCTTCTCTCCCTCCCCCTTTCCCTCTATCCCACCGCTCTCTCTCCTTCTCTCCCTCCCTCTATCCCACCCCTCTCTCTCCTTCTCTCCCTCCCTCTATCCCACCCCTCTCTCTCCTTCTCTCCCTCCCTCTTTCCCTCTATCCCACCGCTCTCTCTCATTTTCTCCCTCCCTCTTTCCCTCTATCCCACCGCTCTCTCTCCTTCTCTCCCTCCCTCTTTCCCTCTATCCCACCCCTCTCTCTCCTTCTCTCCCTCCCTCTTTCCCTCTATCCCACCCCTCTCTCTCCTTCTCTCCCTCCCGCTTTCCCTCTATCCCACCGCTCTCTCTCCTTCTCTCCTTCTCTCCCTCCCTCTATCCCACTGCTCTCTCTCCTTCTCTCCCTCCCTCTTTCCCTCTATCCCACCTCTCTCTCTCCTTCTCTCCCTCCCACTTTCCCTCTATCCCACCCCTCTCCTTCTCTCCCTCCCTCTTTCCCTCTATCCCACCCCTCTCTCTCCTTCTCTCCCTCCCTCTTTCCCTGTATCCCACCGCTCTCTCTCCTTCTCTCCCTCCCTCTTTCCCTCTATCCCACCGCTCTCTCACCTTCTCTCCCTCCCTCTTTCCCTCTATCCCACCCCTCTCTCTCCTTCTCTCTCTCCCTCTTTCCCTCTCCCTCCCTCTTTTCCCTCTATCCCACCCCTCTCTCTCCTTCTCTCCCTCCCTCTTTCCCTCTATCCCACCGCTCTCTCTCCTTCTCTCCCTCCCTCTTTCGCTCTATCCCACCGCTCTCTCTCCTTCTCTCCCTCCCTCTTTCCCTCTATCCCACCCCTCTCTCTCCTTCTCTCCCTCCCTCTTTCCCTCTATCCCACCCCTCTCTCTCCTTCTCTCCCTCCCTCTTTCCCCTCTTTCCCCTCTATCCCACCCCACTCTCTCCTTCTCTCCCTCCCTCTATCCCACCCCTCTCTCTCCTTCTCTCCCTCCCTCTTTCCCCTCTATCCCACCGCTCTCTCTCCTTCTCTCCCTCCCTCTTTCCCTCTATCCCACCCCTCTCTCTCCTTCTCTCCCTCTCTATCCCACCCCTCGCTCTCCTTCTCTCCCTCCCTCTTTCCCCTCTATCCCACCGCTCTCTCTCCTTCTCTCCCTCCCTCTTTCCCTCTATCCCACCCCTCTCTCTCCTTCTCTCCCTCCCTCTTTCCCTCTATCCCACCCCTCTCTCTCCTTCTCTCCCTCCCTCTATCCCACCCCTCTCGCTCCTTCTCTCCCTCCCTCTTCCCCTCTATCCCACCCCTCTCTCTCCTTCTCTCCCTCCCTCTTTCCCTCTATCCCACCGCTCTCTCTCCTTCTCTCCCTCCCTCTTTCCCTCTATCCCACCGCTCTCTCTCCTTTTCTCCCTCCCTCTTTCCCTCTATCCCACCGCTCTCTCTCCTTTTCTCCCTCCTTCTTTCCCTCTATCCCACCGCTCTCTCTCCTTCTCTCCCTCCCTCTTTCCCTCTATCCCACCCCTCTCTCTCCTTCTCTCCCTCCCTCTTTCCCTCTATCCCACCCCTCTTTCTCCTTCTCTCCCTCCCGCTTTCCCTCTATCCCACCGCTCTCTCTCCTTCTCTCCTTCTCTCCCTCCCTCTATCCCACTGCTCTCTCTCCTTCTCTCCCTCCATCTTTCCCTCTATCCCACCGCTCTCTCTCCTTCTCTCCCTCCCTCTTTCCCTCTATCCCACCCCTCTCCTTCTCTCCCTCCCTCTTTCCCTCTATCCCACCCCCTCTCTCCTTCTCTCCCTCCCTCTTTCCCTGTATCCCACCGCTCTCTCTCCTTCTCTCCCTCCCTCTTTCCCTCTATCCCACCGCTCTCTCACCTTCTCTCCCTCCCTCTTTCCCTCTATCCCACCCCTCTCTCTCCTTCTCTCTCTCCCTCTTTCCCTCTCCCTCCCTCTTTTCCCTCTATCCCACCCCTCTCTCTCCTTCTCTCCCTCCCTCTTTCCCTCTATCCCACCGCTCTCTCTCCTTCTCTCCCTCCCTCTTTCCCTCTATCCCACCGCTATTTCTCCTTCTCTCCCTCCCTCTTTCCCTCTATCCCACCCCTCTCTCCCCTTCTCTCCCTCCCTCTTTCCCTCTATCCCACCCCTCTCTCTCCTTCTCTCCCTCCCTCTTTCCCCTCTTTCCCCTCTATCCCACCCCACTCTCTCCTTCTCTCCCTCCCTCTATCCCACCGCTCTCTCTCCTTCTCTCCCTCCCTATTTCCCCTCTATCCCACCGCTCTCTCTCCTTCTCTCCCTCCCTCTTTCCCTCTATCCCACCCCTCTCTCTCCTTCTCTCCCTCTCTATCCCACCCCTCTTTCTCCTTCTCTCCCTCCCTCTTTCCCCTCTATCCCACCCCTCTCTCTCCTTCTCTCCCTCCCTCTTTCCCTCTATCCCACCCCTCTCTCTCCTTCTCTCCCTCCCTCTATCCCACCCCTCTCGCTCCTTCTCTCCCTCCCTCTTCCCCTCTATCCCACCCCTCTCTCTCCTTCTCTCCCTCCCTCTTTCCCTCTATCCCACCGCTCTCTCTCCTTCTCTCCCTCCCTCTTTCCCTCTATCCCACCCCTCTCTCTCCTTCTCTCCCTCCCTCTTTCCCTCTATCCCACCCCTCTCTCTCCTTCTCTCCCTCCCTCTTTCCCTCTATCCCACCCCTCTCTCTCCTTCTCTCCCTCCCTCTTTCCCCTCTTTACCCTCTATCCCACCCCACTCTCTCCTTCTCTCCCTCCCTCTATCCCACCGCTCTCTCTCCTTCTCTCCCTCCCTCTTTCCCTCTATCCCACCGCTCTCTCTCCTTCTCTCCCTCCCTCTTTCCCTCTATCCCACCCCTCTCTCTCCTTCTCTCCCTCCCTCTTTCCCCTCGATCCCACCGCTCTCTCTCCTTCTCTCCCTCCCTCTTTCCCTCTATCCCACCCCTCTCTCTCCTTCTCTCCCTCCCTCTTTCCCTCTATCCCACCCCTCTCTCTCCTTCTCTCCCTCCCTCTATCCCACCCCTCTCTCTCCTTCTCTCCCTCCCTCTTCCCCTCTATCCCACCCCTCTCTCTCCTTCTCTCCCTCTCTCTTTCCCTCTATCCCACCGCTCTCTCTCCTTCTCTCCCTCCCTCTTTCCCTCTATCCCACCCCTCTCTCTCCTTCTCTCCCTCCCTCTTTCCCCTCTATCCCACCCCTCTCTCTCCTTCTCTCCCTCCCTCTTTCCCTCTATCCCACCCCTCTCTCTCCTTCTCTCCCTCCCTCTATCCCACCCCTCTCGCTCCTTCTCTCCCTCCCTCTTCCCCTCTATCCCACCCCTCTCTCTCCTTCTCTCCCTCCCTCTTTCCCTCTATCCCACCGCTCTCTCTCCTTCTCTCCCTCCCTCTTTCCCTCTATCCCACCCCTCTCTCTCCTTCTCTCCCTCCCTCTTTCCCTCTATCCCACCCCTCTCTCTCCTTCTCTCCCTCCCTCTATCCCACCCCTCTCGCTCCTTCTCTCCCTCCCTCTTCCCCTCTATCCCACCCCTCTCTCTCCTTCTCTCCCTCCCTCTTTCCCTCTATCCCACCGCTCTCTCTCCTTCTCTCCCTCCCTCTTTCCCTCTATCCCACCCCTCTCTCTCCTTCTCTCCCTCCCTCTTTCCCTCTATCCCACCCCTCTCTCTCCTTCTCTCCCTCCCTCTTTCCCTCTATCCCACCCCTCTCTCTCCTTCTCTCCCTCCCTCTTTCCCCTCTTTACCCTCTATCCCACCCCACTCTCTCCTTCTCTCCCTCCCTCTATCCCACCGCTCTCTCTCCTTCTCTCCCTCCCTCTTTCCCCTCTATCCCACCGCTCTCTCTCCTTCTCTCCCTCCCTCTTTCCCTCTATCCCACCCCTCTCTCTCCTTCTCTCCCTCTCTATCCCACCCCTCTCTCTCCTTCTCTCCCTCCCTCTTTCCCCTCGATCCCACCGCTCTCTCTCCTTCTCTCCCTCCCTCTTTCCCTCTATCCCACCCCTCTCTCTCCTTCTCTCCCTCCCTCTTTCCCTCTATCCCACCCCTCTCTCTCCTTCTCTCCCTCCCTCTATCCCACCCCTCTCTCGCCTTCTCTCCCTCCCTCTTCCCCTCTATCCCACCCCTCTCTCTCCTTCTCTCCCTCTCTCTTTCCCTCTATCCCACCGCTCTCTCTCCTTCTCTCCCTCCCTCTTTCCCTCTATCCCACCCCTCTCTCTCCTTCTCTCCCTCCCTCTTTCCCCTCTATCCCACCCCTCTCTCTCCTTCTCTCCCTCCCTCTTTCCCTCTATCCCACCCCTCTCTCTCCTTCTCTCCCTCCCTCTATCCCACCCCTCTCGCTCCTTCTCTCCCTCCCTCTTCCCCTCTATCCCACCCCTCTCTCTCCTTCTCTCCCTCCCTCTTTCCCTCTATCCCACCGCTCTCTCTCCTTCTCTCCCTCCCTCTTTCCCTCTATCCCACCCCTCTCTCTCCTTCTCTCCCTCCCTCTTTCCCTCTATCCCACCCCTCTCTCTCCTTCTCTCCCTCCCTCTTTCCCTCTATCCCACCCCTCTCTCTCCTTCTCTCCCTCCCTCTTTCCCCTCTTTACCCTCTATCCCACCCCACTCTCTCCTTCTCTCCCTCCCTCTATCCCACCGCTCTCTCTCCTTCTCTCCCTCCCTCTTTCCCTCTATCCCACCGCTCTCTCTCCTTCTCTCCCTCCCTCTTTCCCTCTATCCCACCCCTCTCTCTCCTTCTCTCCCTCTCTATCCCACCCCTCTCTCTCCTTCTCTCCCTCCCTCTTTCCCCTCTATCCCACCGCTCTCTCTCCTTCTCTCCCTCCCTCTTTCCCTCTATCCCACCCCTCTCTCTCCTTCTCTCCCTCCCTCTTTCCCTCTATCCCACCCCTCTCTCTCCTTCTCTCCCTCCCTCTATCCCACCCCTCTCTCTCCTTCTCTCCCTCTCTCTTTCCCTCTATCCCACCGCTCTCTCTCCTTCTCTCCCTCCCTCTTTCCCTCTATCCCACCGCTCTCTCTCCTTCTCTCCCTCCCTCTTTCCCCTCTATCCCACCCCTCTCTCTCCTTCTCTCCCTCCCTCTTTCCCCTCTATCCCACCCCTCTCTCTCCTTCTCTCCCTCCCTCTTTCCCCTCTATCCCACCCCTCTCTCTCCTTCTCTCCCTCCCTCTTTCCCCTCTACCCCACCCCTCTCTCTCCTTCTCTCTCTCCCTCTTTCCTTGTCTCTCCACTCATCTCTCACCTATGTCTCTCCCCCTCTCTCTCTTTCTCTCTCTCCCTCTTTCCTTGTCTCTCCACTCATCTCTCACCTATGTCTCTCCCCCTCTCTCTCTTTCTCTCTCTCCCTCTTTCCTTGTCTCTCCACTCATCTCTCACCTATGTCTCTCCCCCTCTCTCTCTTTCTCTCTCTCCCTCTCCTTGTCTCTCCACTCATCTCTCACCTATGTCTCTCCCCCTCTCTCTCTTTTCTCTCTCCCTCTTTCCTTGTATCTCCACTCATCTCTCACCTATGTCTCTCCCCCTCTCTCTCTTTCTCTCTCTCCCTCTTTCCTTGTCTCTCCACTCATATCTCACCCATGTCTCTCCCCCTCTCTCTCTTTCTCTCTCTCCCCCTCTCTTTCTCTGTTGCGTTGCCATCTGTTCTTGATTAATGGGAGTAAGGAGCGGTAATTGAAGCATCTGTTCATCCAACGTGCATCCTCTGCTCTACACACACACACACACACACACACACACACACACACACACACACACACACACACACACACACAGACACACACACACACACATACCTTGCTCCATGTATGGTATGGATCGGATGGACCCTGGTAAGTGTAACTCCTACCTGAATGGTAGGTCCCGTCAGCAGGTAAAGGGAATATAGATATATCACATAAGGTAGTAAGGGTTCATGGGGTTCTGACAGATCGAAGGGGGGGAGAATAAATGGGGGGGGGGGGGAAGAGATGGGGGGGGTACGGTGAGAGAAAAGATGGGGGGAGAAGAGTTATGGGGAGAGAAGAGATATGGGGGGAGAAGAGATGGGGGGGAGAAGAGATGGGGGGAGAGAAGAGATGGGGGGAGAAGAGATATGGAGGGGGGGAAGAGATACGGGGTGGAGAAGAGATGGGGGAGAAGAGATGGGGGAGAGAAGAGATGGGGGGAGAAGAGATGGGGGGGAGAAGAGATGGGGGAGAGAAGAGATGGGGAGAAGAGATGGGGGAGATGGGGGGGAGAGAAGAGATGGGGGAGAGAAGAGATGGGGGGAGAAGAGATGGGGGAGAAGAGATGGGGGTGAAGAGATGGGGAGAGAAGAGATGGGGAGATGGGGGGAGAGAAGAGATGGGGGAGAGAAGAGATGGGGGGAGAAGAGATGGGGGAGAAGAGATGGGGGGGAGAAGAGATGGGGGAGAGAAGAGATGGGGAGATGGGGGGAGAGAAGAGATGGGGGAGAAGAGATGGGGGGAGAAGAGATGGGGGAGAAGAGATGGGGGGAGAAGAGATGGGGGAGAGAAGAGATGGGGAGATGGGGGGAGAAGAGATGGGGGAGAAGAGATGGGGAGATGGGGGGAGAGAAGAGATGGGGGAGAGAAGAGATGGGGGGAGAAGAGATGGGGGAGAAGAGATGGGGAGAGAAGAGATGGGGAGATGGGGGGAGAGAAGAGATGGGGGAGAAGAGATGGGGGTGAAGAGATGGGGAGAGAAGAGATGGGGAGATGGGGGGAGAGAAGAGATGGGGGGAGATGAGATGGTGGGGGGGGGCTTTGAGTATAGACTGCGCATATGCACACACACACACACTCACTCACACACACACACACACAGTCAGTAGAAGTATTCCTGTAGTGCTAATTGCTGATGTTGCTATAATTGTTTTCCTCTTTCTCTCAACAGTATTATTAGAGTTATTATAAACGTGTTCATTTAAATAACCATTGTTTAATTATTTAATTCCTTTCTTTTTATGCAGACAAAAATGGTTTAATACGTGTACAATCTATTTGACCAAAAATTGATGAGAGAGCAAAATGAGAGGATCAATAGCTCATGGTCCAGTATATATATTTCCCTCTCTCTCCCCCCTCTCCTTCTCTCTCTCCTTCTCTTTCTCCTTCTCCCTCTCCTTCTCTCTTTTCTTCTCTCTCTCCTTCTCTCTCTCCTTCCCCCCCTCTCCTTCTCCCTCTCTCCCCCTCTCCTTCTCCCTCTCTCTCCCTCTCTCCCTCTCCTTCTCCCTCTCTCTCCCCCTCTCCTTCTCCCCCTCCCTCTCCCTCTCTCTCCCCCCTCTCCTTCTCCCTCTCCCTCTCTCTCTCCTTCTCCCTCTCCTTCTCTTCTCTCCCTCTCCTTCTCCCTCTCTCCCCCTCTCCTTCTCCCTCTCCTTCTCTCTCTCCTTCTCCCTCTCATTATTTTCTCTCCTTCTCCCTCTCTCCCCCCTCTCCTTCTCCCTCTCCTTCTCTTCTATCCTTCTCCCTCTCCTTCTCCCTCTCTCCCCCTCTCCTTCTCCCTCTCCTTCTCTTCTCTCCTTCTCCTTCTCCCTCTCGCCCCCCTCTCCTTCTCCCTCCCTCTCTCTCCCCCTCTCCTTCTCCCTCTCCTTCTCCCTCTCTCTCCCCCCTCTCCTTCTCCCTCTCCTTCTCCCTCTCTCCCCCCTCTCCTTCTCCCTCTCCTTCTCTCCCCCCTTTCCCTCTCCTTATCTTCTCTCCTTCTCCCTCTCCTTCTCCCTCTCTCCCCCTCTCCTTCCCCCTCTCCTTCTCTCTCTCCTTCTCCCTCTCCTCTCTCTCCTTCTCTCTCTCCTTCTCCCTCTCCTTCTCTCTTTTCTTCTCTCTCTCCTTCTCTCTCTCCTTCCCCCCCTCTCCTTCTCCCTCTCCTTCTCCCTCTCTCCCCCCTCTCCTTCTCACTCTCTCTCCTTCTCCCTCTCTCTCCCCCTCTCCTTCCCCCTCTCCTTCTCCCTCTCTCTCCCCCCTCTCCTTCTCCCTCTCCTTCTCTCTCTCCTTCTCCCTCTCCTTTTCTTCTCTCCCTCTCCTTCTCCCTCTCTCCCCCTCTCCTTCTCCCTCTCCTTCTCTCTCTCCCTCTCATTCTCTTCTCTCCTTCTCCCTCTCTCCCCCCTCTCCTTCTCCCTCTCCTTCTCTTCTCTCCGTCTCCCTCTCCTTCTCCCTCTCTCCCCCTCTCCTTCTCCCTCTCCTTCTCTTCTCTCCTTCTCCATCTCCTTCTCCCTCTCGCCCAACTCTCCTTCTCCCTCCCTCTCTCTCCCCCTCTTCTTCTCCCTCTCCTTCTCCCTCTCTCTCCCCTCTCCTTCTCCCTCTCCTTCTCTCCCCCTTTCCCTCTCCTTCTCTTCTTTCCTTCTCCCTCTCCTTCTCCCTCTCTCCCCCTCTCCTCCCCCCTCTCCTTCTCCCTCTCCTTCTCTCTCTCCTTATCCCTCTCCTTCTCTCTCCTTCTCTCTCTCCTTCTCCCTCTCTCCCCCCTCTCCTTCTCCCTCTCTCTCCCCCTCTCTCTTCCCCCTCTCTCTCCTTCTCCCTCTCCTTCTCTCTCCTTCTCTCTCCTTCTCCCTCTCTCCCCCCTCTCCTTCTCCCTCTCTCTCCCCCTCTCTCTTCCCCCTCTCCTTCTCTTCTCTCCTTCTCCCTCTCCTTCTCCCTTTCTCTCCCCCATCTCCTTCCCCCTCTCCTTCTCCCTCTCCTTCTCGCTCCCCCTCTCCCTCTCTCTCCCCCCTCTCCTTCCCCCTCTCCTTCTCTCTCTCCTCCCTCTCCTCCCTCTCTCCCCCTTTCCTTCTTCCTCTCTCTCCCCCTCTCCTTCTCCCTCTCTCCCCCTCTCCTTCTCCCTCTATCAGGCGTACTTCCGTCAGGGCGTGGCCCTGCAGTACCTTGGTCGCCATGCCGACGCCCTGGCAGCATTTGCCTCTGGTCTGGCGCAGGACCCCAAGAGTCTCCAACTATTGGTGGGCATGGTCGAGGCTGCCATGAAGTCCCCACTACGAGGTGGGCTGTGTGTTTTACTTGTGCTCAGGGTCATAACGCAGTATCTGTACTACTTAAGCTGAAGCTGCATCTTGTGACATCATCCACGCTGAATCAGACGGCTTCACTTGTCTCAATGAAAATACAGAAACGCAAAGCGTGGCTGTTTAGGAACCTTTCCTAGAACCTAGAACCTTTCCTAGATAAACCAAATAAGTTGGAGAAGGTTCCATCAGTCTGAGTCATCATTCCCTAATTTGACATCATCCCTTATTTTACCCACAATCCATCATTTCTTTATATACCCACAACCCCGGGGATAAGATGTGGGCGTGTCAAAGCCCCAGGGAGAGGAGACAGAGCGATGGCAGAAAGAAAAGAGAGATGGAGGTAGATGAGGGTGTGAGAATTATCGTTTTTGTTCTCACAAAAGAGGAGTCAGTAAAAGAAGAAAGGCAGGAGAAAGAGAGACGGAAGATAATGAGGAAGAGAGAATAGCGAGAGAGCAATGGAAGATAATGAGGAAGAGAGAATAGCGAGAGAGTGATGGAAGATAATGAGGAAGAGAGAATAGCGAGAGAGTAATGGAAGATAATGAGGATGAGAGAATAGCGAGAGAGTAATGGAAGATAATGAGGATGAGAGAATAGCGAGAGAGTGATGGAAGATAATGAGGAAGAGAGAATAGCGAGAGAGTAATGGAAGATAATGAGGAAGAGAGAATAGCGAGAGAGTAATGGAAGATAATGAGGAAGAGAGAATAGTGAGAGAGTGATGGAAGATAATGAGGAAGAGAGAATAGCGAGAGAGTAATGGAAGATAATGAGGAAGAGAGAATAGCGAGAGAGTAATGGAAGATAATGAGGAAGAGAGAATAGCGAGATAGTGATGGAAGATAATGAGGAAGAGAGAATAGCGAGAGAGTATTGGAAGATAATGAGGAAGAGAGAATAGCGAGAGAGTGATGGAAGATAATGAGGAAGAGAGAATAGCGAGAGAGTATTGGAAGATAATGAGGAAGAGAGAATAGCGAGAGAGTGATGGAAGATAATGAGGTAGAGAGAATAGCGAGAGAGTAATGGAAGATAATGAGGAAGAGAGAATAGCGAGAGAGTAATGGAAGATAATGAGGAAGAGAGAATAGCGAGAGAGTAATGGAAGATAATGAGGAAGAGAGAATAGCGAGAGAGTATTGGAGGATAATGAGGAAGAGAGAATAGCGAGAGAGTATTGGAAGATAATGAGGAAGAGAGAATAGCGAGAGAGTAATGTAAGAAATAAAATATATACCTTGAGGCTGTTCATTAGCTCCTCCACTGTGTCTTTCCTCCATATGATTAGTTCCCTCCATAGTTGATCTGGGGTGTCACACACACACACACACACACTCACACTATAACTATTACAGTGGTTGTATTTGGTCATTATAAGCTTATTCAACTTTCAGTCAAAGTGTTGTTGTTGACATTCTGTGTGTGTGTCCCATAGACTCTCTAGAACCCACCTACCAGCAGCTGCAGAGGATGAAGCTGGACAAGAGTCCGTTTGTGGTGGTGTGTGTGATTGGTCAGGAGCTGCTGACCGCTGGTTACCATGGAGCCTCGGTTGTGGTTCTGGAGGCAGGGCTAAAGATCGGCACATGCTCTCTGAAGGCAAGGCTGTGTGTGTGTGTGTGTGTGTGTGTGTGTGTGTGTGTGTGTGTGTGTGTGTGTGTGTGTGTGTGTGTGTGTGTGTGTGTGTGTGTGTGTGTGTGTGTGTGTGTGTGATGATCATTGAGTTTCTTCCCTCTTTCTGAAGCTCCGAGGTTCAGTGTTCTCTGCTCTCAGCTCAGCCTACTGGTCTCTAGGCAACGCAGAGAAGAGCACAGGATACATGCAGCAAGACCTGGAGGTCGCCAAGACTCTAGGTACACATACACCAGCCCTCACACACACACACACACCAGCCCTCACACACACACACACCAGCCCTCACACACACACACCAGTCCTCACACACACACACACACACCAGCCCTCACACACACACACACCAGCCCTCACACACACACACACACCAGCCCGCACACACACACGCACTATTGGACGCATACAGATACATACACTAGGTATTGGTGGAGAGAGAGAGAGATGCCGCTGTACGTGTGATTTAAGACTGCGATAACACACTGAGTGGAAGACAAGGCATTTTCTTTGGTAGCTAACACGAGTCATCAGGTCTCAAGCAAGATTACTACTCATCATGTGAGTTTAGTTCACTGAACCACCTCCACTACGATTCACACCATCTTAAAAAGCCTTATGACCACACCCACCTCATCATGTCTTCCCAGGTGACCAATCAGGCGAGTGCCGGGCTCACGGGAACCTAGGGTCCGCCTACTTCTCCAAGGGCAACTACAGGGAGGCTTTAACCAATCACAGACATCAGCTGGTCCTCGCCATGAAACTCAAGGACAGAGAGGTACCTAGTGGTGTGTGTGTGATTGTTCCATTGTATACTTCTACTCTTTCCCCTTCTTTTATTCAGGAGCCATGCTGTTGTTCTCAGTCAGAGCAATGTGACAATGTAACAGTGTCTGCCCTTGAGCCACACCACCCACTCACTGTTTCTGACTGGAATACAGTGAGAATCAAGTCTCCGTGTTATGGTGAAGGAACGTGACACCTTGCAGACCTGACTGTGTGTGAATGTCAGCACAGCTCTATGGTTGTACTGTATTCTCCATGTGCTGTGTGTTCTCATGTCATTGTGTATGGCTGGCTGGCTGTCTGGTTGGCTGTCTAGTTGGCTGGCTGGCTGACTGGTTGGCTGGCTGGCTGACTGGCTGTCTGGTTGGCTGGCTGACTGGCTGTCTGGTTGGCTGGCTGACTGGTTGGCTGGCTGGTTGACTGGCTGTCTGGTTGGCTGGCTGACTGGCTGTCTGGTTGGCTGGCTGACTGGTTGGCTGGCTGTCTGGTTGGCTGGCTGACTGGCTGTCTGGTTGGCTGGCTGACTGGTTGGCTGGCTGGTTGACTGGCTGTCTGGTTGGCTGGCTGACTGGCTGTCTGGTTGGCTGGCTGGCTGAATGGCTGTCTGGTTGGTTGGCTGACTGGCTGTCTGGTTGGCTGGCTGGCTGACTGGCTGTCTGGTTGGCTGGCTGACTGACTGGTTGGCTGGCTGGTTGACTGGCTGTCTGGTTGGCTGGCTGACTGGTTGACTGGCTGGTTGACTGGCTGTCTGGTTGGCTGGTTGACTGGCTGTCTGGTTGGCTGGCTGACTGGCTGTCTGGTTGGCTGGCTGACTGGCTGTCTGGTTGGCTGGCTGACTGGCTGTCTGGTTGGCTGGCTGACTGACTGGCTGACTGGTTGGCTGGCTGGCTGTCTGGTTGGCTGGCTGACTGGTTGGCTAGCTGGCTGACTGGTTGGTTGGCTGGCTGGCTGATTGGTTGGTTGGCTGGTTGGCTGGCTGACTGGTTGGCTGGCTGGCTGTCTGGTTGGCTGTCTGATTGGCTGGTTGTCTGGTTGGTTGGCTGTCTGGTTGGCTGTCTGTCTGGTTGGCTGTCTGTCTGGTTGGCTGGTTGGCTGTCTGGTTGGCTGACTGGTTGGCTGGCTGGTTGGCTGGTTGTCTGGTTGGTTGGCTGTCTGGTTGGCTGTCTGTGGTTGGCTGTCTGTCTGGTTGTCTGGTTGGCTGACTGGTTTGCTGGCTGGTTTTTGAATATAAACTGTTTGTTTAATATTGTACGAAACATGCCTTTCAGTATGTTAACCTTGTTTATGCGTGTTAAGAGCTTTAGAGCCGAGGACATTGAGGTGTGAGTGAGAGAGGTTTACTGCATCTCCTCTCTCCAGTCAACACCACAGTTTAAACACACATATCCATATTACTCTTCACCTCCTCATCTCGCCCACTGGCTTTCCTTTTGTTTAGATTGTGTGTCTTTCTAAAATGCGTCATGTGGCCGTCTTAATGTGGGGTGATAGTAGCCTCAATGTCAGAGAGGCAGGCCAGTCACAAGAGGGTAGTCAGTTCAAATCCCAGGGCTGACAGGAAGTCTTACAAGAGTTTGTGTGTCTCTAGGCTGCGTCCAGTGCACTGAGCAGCCTTGGCCATGTGTACACAGCGATAGCGGACTACCCTAATGCTTTGGCCAGCCATAAACAGTGTGTGCTGTTGGCACAGCAGACGCAATGCCCGCTGTCAGAGGCTCGCCAGCTGGGCAACATGGGAGCTGTCTACACCGCACTGGGAGACTTCACCAATGCTGTGCTGTGTCACCAGCAACACCTGGACATAGCTAAGGTATTTAACTAATGAACATACATACATACATACATACATAAACTCAGCAAAAAAAGAAATATCCCTTTTTCAGGACCCTGTCTTTCAAAGATAATTCGTAAAAATCCAAATAACTTCACAGATCTTCATTGTAAAGGGTTTAAACACTGTTTCCCATGCTTGTTAAATGAACCATAAACAATTAATAAACATGCACCTGTGGAACGGTCGTTAAGACACTAACAGCTTACAGACGGTAGGCAATTAAGGTCACAGTTATGAAAACTTAGGACACTAAAGAGGCCTTTCTACTGACTCTGAAAAACACCAAAAGAAAGATGCCCAGGGTCCCTGCTCATCTGCGCGAACGTGCCTTAGGCATGCTGCAAGGAGGCATGAGGACTGCAGATGTGGTCAGGGCAATAAATTGCAATGTCCGTACTGTGAGACACCCTAAGACGGCGCTATAGGAAGACAGGGCGGACAGCTGATCGTCCTCGCAGTGGCAGACCGCGTGCAACAACACCTGCACAGGATCGGTACATCCAAACATCACACCTGCGGGACAGGTACAGGATGGCAACAACAACTGCCCGAGTTACACCAGGAACGCACAATCCCTCCATCAGTGCTCAGACTGTCTGCAATAGGCTGAGAGAGGCTGGACTGAGGGCTTGTAGGCCTGTTGTAAAGCAGGTCCTCACCAGACATCACCGGCAACAACGTCGCCTATGGGCACAAACCCACCGTCGCAGGACCAGACAGGACTGGCAACAAGTGCTCTTCACTGACGAGTCGTGGTTTTGTCTCACCAGGGGTGATGGTCGGATTTCAGTTTATCGTCAAAGGAGTGAGCGTTACATCGAGGCCTGTACTCTGGACCGGGATCATTTTGGAGATGGAGGGTCCGTCATGGTCTGGGGCGGTGTGTCACAGCATCATCGGACTGAGCTTGTTCTCATTGCAGGCAATCTCAACGCTGTGCATTACAGGGAAGACATCCTCCTCCCTCATGTGGTACCCTTCCTGCAGGCTCATCCTGACATAACCCTCCAGCATGACAATGGCACCAGCCATACTGCTCGTTCTGTGTGTGATTTCTTGCAAGACAGGAATGTCAGTGTTCTGCCATGGCCAGCGAAGAGCCCGGATCTCAATCCCATTGAGCACGTCTGGGACCTGTTGAATTTGAGGGTGAGGGCTAGGGCCATTCCCCCCAGAAATGTCTGGGAACTTGCAGGTGCCTTGGTGGAAGAGTGGGGTAACATCTCACAACAACTGGAAAATCCATGAGGAGGAGATGCACTGCAGTACTTAATGCAGCTGGTGGCCACACCAGATACTGATTGTTGCATTTGATTTTGACCCCCCCTTTGTTCAGGGACACATTATTATATTTCTGTTAGCCACATGTCTGTGGAACTTGTTCAGTTGTTGAATCTTATGTTCATACAAATATTTACACATGTTAAGTATGCTGAAAATAAACGCAGTTGACAGTGAGAGGAAGTTTACATACACACACGTATGAATGCACCAGGGTTGGGGTCAATTCTATGTCAATTCAGGAAGTGAACTGAATTTCATATATATATATATTTTTAATCTTCCATTTCACCTACTATTTATTCTATCCATCCTATCTATTCTCAGTGTTCTGTGTTAAAAGCACTGAAGTAAATCAATGTTAAAGTGATCTAATGTGATCTGTAGACCCTAGGTAATGGGCGTGAGGAGGCGCGGGCGTACAGTAACCTGGGCAGTGCCCACCACAGCCAGAGAGACTTTGACAAGGCTGTGTCCTACCACACCCTGGTGCTGCAGCTGGCTCAGGAGCTGGAGGACAGGACCATACAGATGAGGGCTTACGCCGGCCTGGGACACGCTGCTCGCTGCATGCAGGTAGTAGACACACACACACACACATGTTCACACACACATGTTCACACACACACACACACACACACACACACACACACACACACACAGCGTAACTCCCTGTATGTTCTCCAGGACTTGGAGAGGGCAGGCCAGTACCACCAGCAGCAGCTGGACATAGCAGAGGAGCTGCAGGACAGAGCTGCAAAGGGACGCGCTTCGTCCAACCTGGGTAAGACATGATGACAGCGTCCTACACTCTCTCTCTCTCAGATATTTATCTTCTCTGTGTTTCCCCCTTGGGACCAGAAGGTTGTGAATTGGATAGCTGTAACGATCCTCGTCCTCCTCGTCTGAGGAGGAGTAGGAAATATCGGACCAATGCGCAGCGTGGTACGTGTTCATGATGTTTATTTGCCTGAACACTGAAATACAAAATAACAGAGTGAATAAACGAAACGAACGAAACAGTCCCCTGTGGAACAAACACTGACACAGAAAAGACTACCTAAGTATGATTCTCAATCAGAGACAACGAACGACACCTGCCTCTGATTGAGAACCATACCAGGCCAAACACATAACCACAACATAGAAAAAGGAACATAGACTACCCACCCCAACTCACGAACTGACCATACTAAAACAATGACATAACAAAAGAACTAAGGTCAGAACGTGACAATACCATCACAGATAAAAGAGCTGTCCCCCAATGGCCTGACCAGTTCAATGCCACATCGACCAGCAGCATTAAGGAGAGAACAAGAGGCCAGGGCCATAGAATGAAGGACAACAGTACAGGCCTTTTTACAGATGGTCCTGGGCACTATAAACATATGTTCTTTGTTTAATATCTACATTCTATGATGCAGCATTGTTTTGTTGAAGTGGTTTGTCCAATTACCCAGAGCTGTGTCCTATCACATGACTCCACTAGCGCCTCTCTGGCCAATCAACACTGATGTTTTATTAACAAGGTTTCGGGTTCTGCGACCATGGCGAAATCTGAGACCAACTGAATCTGACCCCACTGCTGAGTGGACAATAACCTACCTACCTACCTGTGTGTGTGTGTGTGTGTGTGTGTGTGTGTGTGTGTGTGTGTGTGTGTGTGTGTGTGTGTGTGTGTGTGTGTGTGTGTGTGTGTGTGTGTGTGTGTGTGTGTGTGTGTGTGTGTGTGTGTGACTCTATGCATGTGCAGGACTGCTGTAGAGATCTATTTTTCTTAGTCTCTCTCTCTCTAAAAAAAATACATCACATAATTTGACCATGTGTTATTACTGCTTATTTATATAAAATCTTTCAACTAATAAGGAACAGTTTATAAATGACTTAAATAGTTTTAAATCGTTCAAAGCACACCTTAATGATTGCTCCTGAGTGCCGCAGCGGTCTAAGGCACTGCATCTCAGTGCTAGAGGCGTCACTACAGACACCCTGGTTCGATTCCAGGCTGTATCACAATGGGCTGTGATTGGGAGTCCCATAGGGCGGCGCACAATTGGCCCAGCGTCGCGTGGGTTTGGCTGGTGTAGGCCGTAATTGTAAATAAGAATTTGTTCTTAACTGACTTGCCTAGTTAAATAAAGATTAAATCCATAAAAATAAAAAAAGTGTTATCAGTTTAAAGTGATAGTTTATGGAATCCATCTGACAGTTCATTAACAGCTCAAGTAGGTCATTGGCTGAAGGAGTCTAGTAGAACTCCTTAGTGGTTTGTGACTGGGCCATTTAAGCTTCATTGCCAACATTACCATGTTAGCAGGCTGAAGCTGGTTGGGGATTTGGTAATGTATGAAGGCTTGCCCAACACCTAGATAACCTCGGACCGTATCAGCACAAAGTATAGACACACACAAACACACTGACTGTTACACACTGACATCCCAGTGTGCAGAATAGGGGTGCAACTCTCCCTATAAGCTTCCAGTGCTGCCTCAGCCAAACAGACTGTTATAGGATCTCTTGTGACATTACTTCTAATCCGTTAACTGCTGGCTATCTCAGAGCTGCTGCTGGGGAATACCAAAGCCTTATCGCCACTAACATGCCCCCTGGCACCGTCAGGTGTGTGTGTGTGTGTGTGTGTGTGTGTGCGCGTGCACATGTTCTGGGAGGATGCCTGACCCCGGGGGGGTTAATGTGCACTAGTATTCCTGCAGACTCTGCAGGTTCCTCTGTAATCCTCTTATCTCTGCACCCCTGATGGGGCAGCTCTCCTTTTCCTAATACATACATACATACATACATGAACCCACACACACACACACCTGAAAACGCTTACTTGCGCTACATACACCATCATCATCCACATACCTCTTCAATGATAACATAGTCCTCTATTCCAAGAGTGTCAGTGTTTTAGCTGTTGGTTTTCAGGCAGGCTAGTTCAAGTCAGTCCATAGAGCTCAGTGTGAGGTTCTGTCCTTGGTAGTGGAGAAAACAAACACTGTCAGTGGGTTATGGGGTTACATTGGGGTTACATGGGATCACATTTCACGCTTACTGAATCAGGCTCTCACTCTCTCACTCACTCACACACACACACAGACACAGACTAGATAACGTTTAGGACACAACGTTGGCCAACTTTCAGATAGAATTATGTAGAACCATGGCCAGGTGTTTTGAGTAGGGGATGCTAGCGGGAAACCTGTTTTAGTGTTTTAGTTTCCTACCTTATGCTCACTGAGCGTGGGAATTGCACTCTACAAATGTATTATTCTAATAAAAATCACTCCATGCATCTATCATTGCATTTGCAGACTAACAGTAAGACAGGTCCTGAGTAGTCTAGGTCTAGGAATAGATTTGGTAGGCCTAACAGTAAGATACAGTTCCTAGTGTGATGAGTAGTCTAGGTCTAGGAGTAGATTTGGTAGGCCTAACAGTAAGATACAGTTCCTAATGTGATGAGTAGTCTAGGTCTAGGAATAGATTTTGTAGGCCTAACAGTAAGATACAGTTCCTAATGTGATGAGTAGTCTAGGTCTAGGAATAGATTTGGTAGGCCTAACAGTAAGATACAGTTCCTAATGTGATGAGTAGTCTAGGTCTAGGAATAGATTTGGTAGGCCTAACAGTAAGATACAGTTCCTAATGTGATGAGTAGTCTAGGTCTAGGAATAGATTTGGGAGGCCTAACAGTAAGATACAGTTCCTAATGTGATGAGTAGTCTAGGTCTAGGAATAGATTTGGTAGGCCTAACAGTAAGATACAGTTCCTAATGTGATGAGTAGTCTAGGTCTAGGAATAGATTTGGTAGGCCTAATAGTAAGATACGGTTCCTAATGTGATGAGTAGTCTAGGTCTAGGAATAGATTCGGTAGGCCTAACAGTAAGATACAGTTCCTAATGTGATGAGTAGTCTAGGAATATATTTGGTAGGCCTAACAGTAAGATACAGTTCCTAATGTGATGAGTAGTCTAGGTCTAGGAATAGATTCGGTAGGCCTAACAGTAAGATACAGTTCCTAATGTGATGAGTAGTCTAGGTCTAGGAATAGATTTGGTAGGCCTAACAGTAAGATACAGTTCCTAATGTGATGAGTAGTCTAGGTCTAGGAATAGATTCGGGAGGCCTAACAGTAAGATACAGTTCCTAATGTGATGAGTAGTCTAGGAATAGATTCGGGAGGCCTAACAGTAAGATACAGTTCCTAATGTGATGAGTAGTCTAGGTCTAGGAATAGATTTGGTAGGCCTAACAGTAAGATACAGTTCCTAATGTGATGAGTAGTCTAGGAATAGATTTGGTAGGCCTAACAGTAAGATACAGTTCCTAATGTGATGAGTAGTCTAGGAATAGATTTGGTAGGCCTAACAGTAAGATACAGTTCCTAATGTGATGAGTAGTCTAGGTCTAGGAATAGATTTGGTAGGCCTAACAGTAAGATACTGTTCCTAATGTGATGAGTAGTCTAGGAATAGATTTGGTAGGCCTAACAGTAAGATACAGTTCCTAATGTGATGAGTAGGCTAGGTATAGGAATAGATTAGGTAGGCCTAACAGTAAGATACAGTTCCTAATGTGATGAGTAGTCTAGGTCTAGGAATAGATTTGGTAGGCCTAACAGTAAGATACAGTTCCTAATGTGATGAGTAGTCTAGGTCTAGGAATAGATTTGGTAGGCCTAACAGTAAGATACAGTTCCTAATGTGATGAGTAGTCTAGGAATAGATTTGGTAGGCCTAACAGTAAGATACAGTTCCTAATGTGATGAGTAGTCTAGGAATAGATTTGGTAGGCCTAACAGTAAGATACAGTTCCTAATGTGATGAGTAGTCTAGGTCTAGGAATAGATTTGGTAGGCCTAACAGTAAGATACTGTTCCTAATGTGATGAGTAGTCTAGGAATAGATTTGGTAGGCCTAACAGTAAGATACAGTTCCTAATATGATGAGTAGGCTAGGTATAGGAATAGATTCGGTAGGCCTAACAGTAAGATACAGTTCCTAATGTGATGAGTAGTCTAGGTCTAGGAATAGATTTGGTAGGCCTAACAGTAAGATACTGTTCCTAATGTGATGAGTAGTCTAGGAATAGATTTGGTAGGCCTAACAGTAAGATACAGTTCCTAATATGATGAGTAGGCTAGGTATAGGAATAGATTCGGTAGGCCTAACAGTAAGATACAGTTCCTAATGTGATGAGTAGTCTAGGTCTAGGAATAGATTTGGTAGGCCTAACAGTAAGATACAGTTCCTAATGTGATGAGTAGTCTAGGTCTAGGAATAGATTCGGGAGGCCTAACAGTAAGATACAGTTCCTAATGTGATGAGTAGTCTAGGAATAGATTCGGGAGGCCTAACAGTAAGATACAGTTCCTAATGTGATGAGTAGTCTAGGAATAGATTCGGGAGGCCTAACAGTAAGATACAGTTCCTAATGTGATGAGTAGTGTAGGTCTAGGAATAGATTTGGGAGGCCTAACAGTAAGATACAGTTCCTAATGTGATGAGTAGTCTAGGTCTAGGAATAGATTTGGTAGGCCTAACAGTAAGATACAGTTCCTAATGTGATGAGTAGTCTAGGTATAGGAATAGATTTGGTAGGCCTAACAGTAAGATACAGTTCCTAATGTGATGAGTAGTCTAGGTATAGGAATAGATTTGGTAGGCCTAACAGTAGTAAATGTAGTCTCCTTTAATTTTAGCACATGACTGTTTGTTTGTAAAAAATACCATTCTGGACAAAGCGCTGAGATCTGAGATCTGCGCCAGGGGTAAACGTTGCCCTTTTAAAAATGCATTTCATGCAATTCTACATTAGAAAAAAATACTGTGTACCATAAAAATGACTGAAATGAACTGAGATCAATAAAAATGGTACAATCTAGGCCTACAGAAAGAGGGGAGACAGATTGTACAATATGAAGTCCATCTATCCTGGTGGAGGAAATTATAGTCCTTCAAAACTTGACTCACCCTATAGTAGACTCAGCCAATAGTAGACTCACCCAATAATAAAGTAAGAGAAGGATGGGATTCTGGGAATATGTGCATTTAACGGCATGGCAGATGCTCTCTGCTGGTCACTCAATATTGGGAAATGATTTTGGTAGCCTAACTACAAACAGATTACAATCTTTTCAACAGTTTGATTTCCAAGCGGTGCTGATTGCCGCTGGAACGCATACAGTTTGACACAGTTGGTGTGCACAAGGCTTAATGCCTCAATCAGACCGACAGTGTGTTTGCATCAATACAGCGTAATAAATTCTACAGTCAAACTTGTTTATTATGTAACCCAAAATGTATACTAGATAGGTGTGCAAACAAAGTTCAACATTCACCTTTTTCTCCTGTATCTGTCATGTCTACACATACAATTTGATGCGTATGTTCCAACGTATGCATCACAGAACACACTGCAACTGCCTCTGCAACACAATGCTGCAAGGCAAACACAGCGTTCCATTGGAAATAAATGGATTTCTGGTGTACCAAAAGAAAATGATGCTGTCAGTCTGATCGAGGTGAAAGCCTAGGCTATGTACTGTGCTTATGATTTAAAACCATCCACAGCTATTTGAAAAGATATTCATGACATTTCTATCTGCAACGTAACGTTTGTGTACCGAACATGTCCCAGTTCAGTCCCCTGCCCTGAACACCCACACGTCCAGGCTCATGTCACTCAGTGAAGAAGTTGACATCATCACCTGCAGCTTCATCTGTGTTATGGGCGCTACCGCATCCAAAATACCACACAAGGCACGTTGTTTTACAAATTGTTGTTGTGCTTCTCTCAGGTTTATTCGTTTGTCGTTAGCTAGACAGCTCATTAATAAAATGCCCAATGTGTTTTTGGCGTGCACTGTCCCAGACTGCTCACTCTTGAGCTGAGTTGAGGTCATTAGCTATTTAACTTGTTGTTGTCCTTAGCACCTAGCTAGCTCATTGAAAACATTCTAAAACATGAAATAGTCCAATGATCATAAACTTACATTACTTGTCAGTGTGTTACAGGGGTCTACTTAGCAAACTTAACTCTGTGATTAGGGTTGTAGGGCATAATTAGGGGAGCGTTGTGTGTAAGCTATTTCATGTGTGAGTCAGGTACGTTTTAATATGTATCCTCTTATAGACGATCTCTCCCTTTTTAACACACTTGTACAGCACACAACACTGGCTCTTTCTCAGTTCCATCACATTTTCTCTCCAGTTGTCCTGAGAGGATGACAGCCTGTCTCCTCCCCCTGGAGGATGATGACCTGTCATGTCCCATCTGCTGTGAGAACTTTACAGACTACCTTACAGTCAACCTCCACTGCAGCCACAGCTTCTGCAGAATCTGCCTGGAGGACACCTGCGAGACAGGCTCCAACACCCTAAACACACTCCAAGGGCCTACACACTTAGCCTCTACTGCCTTGAGTTTGCATGTGTGGAGTGTGTGCCTGAGCATGCAGGCCACAGTTTCTTTGGAGAAGGCTGCTACCCAATGGAGGGAGGAGCACAGGACTCCACTGAAGGCCCTACAGGATAAAATGTCTGTCTTCGACAAGACCAAATACACCGGGGAGAAAATGGTGTATCGCATCGGGGTGCAGGCCCAGCAAACCGAGACAAGGATAGAAGAGGATTTTGAGTGTTTGCAAATTCTGTAATTGTATTTTGCTAATTTTGAACCTTTTAATTTCTTTCACAAGTCTGTTGAGCTGCAGATCAGAATCTACTCTGTTAAAAGAGAATGGCTGCAGTGCCATTGATTAGTCCAACATTGATAGATCATTCAAGCTTTCAATGTCAAATGTTCCTGGCAGGAAATTCTTTTGAATAAAGATTTTGGGATAAGTAACCAACCATTGATATATTATTGACAGACATGTTTTTGTAGATTAGAAAGGCATTGAAAATGTTATGGTACCCTTCCTTATACAACCTGCTAAGCACTTTGCCTCTTGTTACATCAGGGCTGTGTTCAGGATGAAATAAAGTTTCTCCACTCAGAATGCCAAGCTAGCTTAGCCCATCTCATGCTCCATTCCATTTTCAACTGACCCTCTAGCCTCCAAACACACACACACACACACATACTGGATCAGACGGAGAGACATCAGGGCCCTGTATTAATGATCCATCTGCTGTCTCGACACCCCCTACCTCTCTCTCTCTCTTCCATATGTCTCTCCTCCACCTTTGCTCCCTCTTTCAATCCTCCCTCCCTTGTCCTGTTTGATGCAGATACTCTAGCTCTGATACCCCCTCCACACACACACACACTCGGACATGGGTGTATTCAGGGATGTGAAACGCTTTGAACGTTGCAGATAGAAATGAACCAACATGATTCACTGTTAGACGTTCTGTCCTCCTGAACGTGCTCAGCGTCTGTGTCAGACGGTTGGCTGTGATCCTAATTGGTCATCCTCATGTCTGGTCTCTAATCTCTGCTTAGCCGTCACTCACTTTCGCCCCACTGTGCCTCTCTCTCTCAGGTATAATCCATCAGATGAAGGGGGAGTACGATGCAGCGTTGAAGCTCCACAATGCCCACCTGTGTTTGGTCCAGGAGCTGGGGGACTATGCTGCTCAGGGCAGGGCCTATGGGAACATGGGCAATGCCTTCAACGCTCTGGGGATGTACGACCAGGCTGTGCGCTACCACCGGCAGGAGCTGCACATATCACTAGAGGTGAGGATATACACGTGAACACACATACACATGAACGAACACACACACAGAGAGCTCTGGGGATGTACGACCAGACTGTACGCTATCATAGGTGTCAGATATCACCGAAGGCAGACACACACCTGGTATTGACCTTTCTTTCCTCTCCCAGGTGAATGACCGGCCCTCCCAGGCCTCTACCCATGGTAACCTGGCTGTAGCCTATCAGGCTCTGGGCGCTCACGACCGGGCTCTCCAGCACTACCTGCACCACCTGACCATCGCACGCGAACTACGAGACACACAGAGCACGGCCAGGGCACTAGGTAACAGACAGACAGGTCACGACCAGGGCACTAGGTAACAGACAGACAGAGCACGACCAGGGCACCAGATAACAGACAGAGCACGACCAGGGCACTAGGTAACAGGCAGACAGAGCACGACCAGGGTACTAGGTAACAGACAGACAGAGCACGACCAGGGCACTAGGTAACAGACAGACAGACAGAGCACGACCAGGGCACTAGGTAACAGACAGACAGACAGAGCACGACCAGGGCACTTGGTAACAGACAGACAGAGCACGACCAGGGCACTAGGTAACAGACAGCCAGAGCACGACCAGGGCACTAGGTAACAGACAGACAGAGCACGACCAGGGCACTAGGTAACAGACAGACAGAGCACGACCAGGGCACTAGGTAACAGACAGACAGAGCATGACCAGGGCACTAGGTAACAGACAGACAGAGCACGAACAGGGCAGTAGGTAACAGACAGCCAGAGCACGACCAGGGCACTAGGTAACAGACAGACAGAGCACGACCAGGGCACTAGGTAACAGACAGACAGAGCACGACCAGGGCACTAGGTAACACAGACAGACAGAGCATGACCAGGGCACTAGGTAACAGACAGACAGAGCACGACCAGGGCACTAGGTAAGAGACAGACAGAGCATGACCAGGGCACTAGGTAACACAGACAGACAGAGCAAGACCAGGGCACTAGGTAACAGACAGACAGAGCACGACCAGGGCACTAGGTAACAGACAGACAGAGCACGACCAGGGCACTAGGTAACAGACAGACAGAGCACGACCAGGGCACTAGGTAACAGACAGACAGACAGAGCATGACCAGGGCACTAGGTAACAGACAGACAGGTCACGACCAGGGCACTAGGTAACAGACAGACAGAGCACAACCAGGGCACTAGGTAACAGACAGACAGAGCACGACCAGGGCACTAGGTAACAGACAGACAGAGCACGACCAGGGCACTAGGTAACAGACAGACAGACAGAGCATGACCAGGGCACTAGGTAACAGACAGACAGGTCACGACCAGGACACTAGGTAACAGACAGACAGAGCACGACCAGGGCACTAGGTAACAGACAGACAGAGCACGACCAGGGCACTAGGTAACAGACAGACAGGTCTCGACCAGGGCACTAGGTAACAGACAGACAGGTCACGACCAGGGCACTAGGTAACAGACAGACAGAGCTCGACCAGGGCACTAGGTAACACAGACAGAGCACGACCAGTGCACTAGGTAACACAGACAGGGGGTCAAACCAACAAATGAAGAATTGAAATATACTTTATTGATTCCTAAAGGTAAAGTGTGTGTGTGTGTGTGTAGGTAACCTGGGTAACTTCCACTGCTGTAGAGGGGAGTATGTCCAGGCGGTTCCCTACTACCAGCAGTACCTGACCCTGTCACCCCAGCTACAGGACCTGGAGGAAGAGGGCAAGGTCTGCCACAACCTGGCCTACACACACTACTGCCTGGGACAGTACAGAGAGGCCGTCAGGTAGCAGACACACTCCATCCATCTGTATGTATAATAATAGCTCTTAAAGATTGTCCTGACCTCTCCAACTAAATACAGAAAGTTGTCAACGTTGAAAAGGAAATGAGGAAGGAAACACACCTTTTCTTCTTTCTCCTAACAGGTATTATGAACAGGACCTGGCCCTGGCTAAAGACCTGGGGGATAAGTTGTCCCAGGCTAAAGCCTACTGTAACCTGGGTCTGGCCTACAAAGCCCTGGGGGAATACAACAGGGCTGAGGACTGTCAGAGATACCTGCTGTCCCTGGCTCAGGCTCTCAACAACACACAGGTGCAGATAGTAACTAGCACAACTGGTATTGGTGGAATGGGTCGTTAGGGGGTCAGCATGTGTGTTGGAGGGGACTTGGCAGGGGTGGTGAGATTCTACATTAAAACAATGTGTATGTGCGTGTGTGTCCAGGCTGTGTTCCGTGCCCTGGGGAACCTGGGGGATGTGTGTGTGTGTCGGGTTGACGTGGCCGGGGCGGTGAGGTTCTACCAGCAGCAGCTCACCCTGGCTCAGGAGGTCAAAGGCCACAAAATGGAGGCTGACGCATACTCAGCGCTAGGCTCCGCCCACAGGTAGACTCCTAATCCAGTTAGGATTTAAATCTGTATTTTATTTACAAACTTCCCGTATGTTTTCAGATAATATTGACTGAGAAGTAATAGTGGTTTTCTCCCTTCTTCCCTCCCCCAGACTCCTCCGTCAGTACGACCTGGCCCTGTCCTTCCACCAGCAGGAGCTGTCTGCCCGCACCGCTCTAGACGACCAACAGGGGCAGTGTGGTGCTCTGGGCCGCCTGGCAGCCGTCCACATGGCCCTGACGGACTACGCCACAGCCTTCCAGTGCTACCAGGCCCAGCTCACCCTGGCACAGGGCCTCAGAGACGCCCGCGTGGAGGCACAGGTCCAGGGCAACATGGGCATTGCCAAGATGAACATGGGCGTCCTGGAGGAGGCCATTGGGTATTTTGAGCAGCAGTTGGCCATGCTGGAGCAGCTGAGTGGGGCTGAGTGTGTGCTGGATAGAGGCAGGGCCTACGGGAACCTAGCAGACTGTTATGACTCTCTGGGAGACTTTGAGGAAGCTATAAAGTACAGTGAGATGTTTCTAACCGTGGCTCAGAGTCTCAACCATGTTCAGGACCAGGAGAGAGCCTACAGGGGACTGGGCAACGCACACAGGTAAGGGCTGAGACACTCTCTCTGTCTGTCTCTTTATCTCTCTGTCTGTCTCTTTATCTCTCTGTATGTCTCGTTAGATCTGTCTCTCTTTTACCCCCCCTCCCCCTCTCTCAATATTTTCCTCTTTCTTTCTCGCTCACCCTCCTCTGTCTTTATATCTCTCTCTCTCACCCTCCTCTGTCTTTATATCTCTCTCTCTCTCACCCTCCTCTGTCTTTATATCTCTCTCTCACCCTCCTCTGTCTTTATATCTCTCTCTCACCCTCCTCTGTCTTTATATCTCTCTCTCTCTCACCCTCCTCTGTCTTTATATCTCTCTCTCTCACCCTCCTCTGTCTTTATATCTCTCTCTCTCTCACCCTCCTCTGTCTTTATATCTCTCTCTCTCACCCTCCTCTGTCTTTATATCTCTCTCTCTCACCCTCCTCTGTCTTTATATCTCTCTCTCTCTCACCCTCCTCTGTCTTTATATCTCTCTCTCTCACCCTCCTCTGTCTTTATATCTCTCTCTCTCTCACCCTCCTCTGTCTTTATATCTCTCTCTCTCACCCTCCTCTGTCTTTATATCTCTCTCTCTCACCCTCCTCTGTCTTTATATCTCTCTCTCTCTCACCCTCCTCTGTTTTTATATCTCTCTCTCTCTCACCCTCCTCTGTCTTTATATCTCTCTCTCTCTCACCCTCCTCTGTCTTTATATCTCTCTCTCTCTCACCCTCCTCTGTCTTTATATATCTCTCTCTCTCACCCTCCTCTGTCTTTATATCTCTCTCTCTCTCACCCTCCTCTGTCTTTATATCTCTCTCTCTCTCACCCTCCTCTGTCTTTATATCTCTCTCTCTCACCCTCCTCTGTCTTTATATCTCTCTCTCTCACCCTCCTCTGTCTTTATATCTCTCTCTCTCACCCTCCTCTGTCTTTATATCTCTCTCTCTCTCACCCTCCTCTGTCTTTATATCTCTCTCTCTCACCCTCCTCTGTCTTTATATCTCTCTCTCACCCTCCTCTGTCTTTATATATCTCTCTCTCTCACCCTCCTCTGTCTTTATATCTCTCTCTCTCACCCTCCTCTGTCTTTATATCTCTCTCTCTCTCACCCTCCTCTGTCTTTATATCTCTCTCTCTCTCACCCTCCTCTGTCTTTATATCTCTCTCTCTCTCACCCTCCTCTGTCTTTATATCTCTCCCTCTCTCACCCTCCTCTGTCTTTATATATATCTCTCTCTCACCCTCCTCTGTCTTTATATCTCTCTCTCTCTCACCCTCCTCTGTCTTTATATCTCTCTCTCTCACCCTCCTCTGTCTTTATATCTCTCTCTCTCACCCTCCTCTGTCTTTATATCTCTCTCTCTCACCCTCCTTTGTCTTTATATCTCTCTCTCACCCTCCTCTGTCTTTATATCTCTCTCTCACCCTCCTCTGTCTTTATATCTCTCTCTCACCCTCCTCTGTCTTTATATCTCTCTCTCACCCTCCTCTGTCTTTATATCTCTCTCTCTCACCCTCCTCTGTCTTTATATCTCTCTCTCTCACCCTCCTCTGTCTTTATATCTCTCTCTCTCACCCTCCTCTGTCTTTATATCTCTCTCTCTCACCCTCCTCTGTCTTTATATCTCTCTCTCTCTCACCCTCCTCTGTCTTTATATCTCTCTCTCTCACCCTCCTCTGTCTTTATATATCTCTCTCTCTCACCCTCCTCTGTCTTTATATCTCTCTCTCACCCTCCTCTGTCTTTATATCTCTCTCTCTCACCCTCCTCTGTCTTTATATCTCTCTCTCTCTCACCCTCCTCTGTCTTTATATCTCTCTCTCTCTCACCCTCCTCTGTCTTTATATCTCTCTCTCTCTCACCCTCCTCTGTCTTTATATCTCTCTCTCTCTCACACTCCTCTGTCTTTATATATCTCTCTCTCTCACCCTCCTCTGTCTTTATATCTCTCTCTCTCTCACCCTCCTCTGTCTTTATATCTCTCTCTCTCTCACCCTCCTCTGTCTTTATATCTCTCTCTCTCACCCTCCTCTGTCTTTATATCTCTCTCTCTCACCCTCCTTTGTCTTTATATTTCTCTCTCACCCTCCTCTGTCTTTATATCTCTCTCTCACCCTCCTCTGTCTTTATATCTCTCTCTCACCCTCCTCTGTCTTTATATCTCTCTCTCACCCTCCTCTGTCTTTATATCTCTCCCTCTCTCACCCTCATCTGTCTTTATATCTCTCTATCTCCCTCCTTTGTCTTTATATATCTCTCTCTCACCCTCCTCTGTCTTTATATCTCTCTCTCTCTCACCCTCCTCTGTCTTTATATCTCTCTCTCTCTCACCCTCCTCTGTCTTTATATATCTCTCTCTCACCCTCCTCTGTATTTATATATCTCTCTCTCACCCTCCTCTGTCTTTATATCTCTCTCTCTCACCCTCCTCTGTCTTTATATCTCTCTCTCTCACCCTCCTTTGTCTTTATATCTCTCTCTCACCCTCCTCTGTCTTTATATATCTCTCTCTCTCACCCTCCTCTGTCTTTATATCTCTCCCTCTCTCACCCTCATCTGTCTTTATATCTCTCTCTCTCACCCTCCTCTGTCTTTATATCTCTCTCTCTCACCCTCCTCTGTCTTTATATCTCTCTCTCACCCTCCTCTGTCTTTATATCTCTCTCTCACCCTCCTCTGTCTTTATATCTCTCTCTCTCTCATCCTCCTCTGTCTTTATATCTCTCTCTCTCTCACCCTCCTCTGTCTTTATATCTCTCTCTCTCACCCTCCTCTGTCTTTATATCTCTCTCTCTCACCCTCCTCTGTCTTTATATCTCTCTCTCTCACCCTCCTCTGTCTTTATATCTCTCTCTCTCTCACCCTCCTCTGTCTTTATATCTCTCTCTCTCACCCTCCTCTGTCTTTATATCTCTCTCTCTCACCCTCCTCTGTCTTTATATCTCTCTCTCACCCTCCTCTGTCTTTATATCTCTCTCTCACCCTCCTCTGTCTTTATATCTCTCTCTCACCCTCCTCTGTCTTTATATCTCTCCCTCTCTCACCCTCATCTGTCTTTATATCTCTCTATCTCCCTCCTTTGTCTTTATATATCTCTCTCTCACCCTCCTCTGTCTTTATATCTCTCTCTCTCTCACCCTCCTCTGTCTTTATATCTCTCTCTCTCTCATCCTCCTCTGTCTTTATATCTCTCTCTCACCCTCCTCTGTCTTTATATCTCTCTCTCACCCTCCTCTGTCTTTATATCTCTCCCTCTCTCACCCTCATCTGTCTTTATATCTCTCTCTCTCACCCTCCTCTGTCTTTATATCTCTCTCTCTCTCACCCTCCTCTGTCTTTATATCTCTCTCTCTCTCACCCTCCTCTGTCTTTATATCTCTCTCTCTCACCCTCCTCTGTCTTTATATCTCTCTCTCTCACCCTCCTCTGTCTTTATATCTCTCTCTCTCTCACCCTCCTCTGTCTTTATATCTCTCTCTCTCACCCTCCTCTGTCTTTATATCTCTCTCTCTCACCCTCCTCTGTCTTTATATCTCTCTCTCTCTCACCCTCCTCTGTCTTTATATCTCTCTCTCTCTCACCCTCCTCTGTCTTTATATCTCTCTCTCTCACCCTCCTCTGTCTTTATATCTCTCTCTCTCTCACCCTCCTCTGTCTTTATATCTCTCTCTCTCTCACCCTTCTCTGTCTTTATATCTCTCTCTCTCACCCTCCTCTGTCTTTATATATCTCTCTCTCTTACCCTCCTCTGTCTTTATATCTCTCTCTCTCACCCTCCTCTGTCTTTATATCTCTCTCTCTCTCACCCTCCTCTGTCTTTATATCTCTCTCTCTAACCCTCCTCTGTCTTTATATCTCTCTCTCTCTCACCCTCCTCTGTCTTTATATCTCTCTCTCTCTCACCCTTCTCTGTCTTTATATCTCTCTCTCTCACCCTCCTCTGTCTTTATATATCTCTCTCTCTTACCCTCCTCTGTCTTTATATCTCTCTCACCCTCCTCTGTCTTTATATCTCTCTCTCTCACCCTCCTCTGTCTTTATATATCTCTCTCTCTCACCCTCCTCTGTCTTTATATCTCTCTCTCTCACCCTCCTCTGTCTTTATATCTCTCTCTCTCACCCTCCTCTGTCTTTATATATCTCTCTCTCTCACCCTCCTCTGTCTTTATATCTCTCTCTCTCTCACCCTCCTCTGTCTTTATATATCTCTCTCTCTCACCCTCCTCTGTCTTTATATCTCTCTCTCTCACCCTCCTCTGTCTTTATATCTCTCTCTCTCTCACCCTCCTCTGTCTTTATATATCTCTCTCTCTCACCCTCCTCTGTCTTTATATCTCTCTCTCTCACCCTCCTCTGTCTTTATATATCTCTCTCTCTCATCCTCCTCTGTCTTTATATCTCTCTCTCTCTCACCCTCCTCTGTCTTTATATCTCTCTCTCTCTCACCCTCCTCTGTCTTTATATCTCTCTCTCTCTCACCCTCCTCTGTCTTTATATATCTCTCTCTCATTCTCCTCTGTCTTTATATATCTCTCTCTCTCACCCTCCTCTGTCTTTATATCTCTCTCTCACCCTCCTCTGTCTTTATATCTCTCTCTCTCACCCTCCTCTGTCTTTATATATCTCTCTCTCTTACCCTCCTCTGTCTTTATATATCTCTCTCTCTTACCCTCCTCTGTCTTTATATCTCTCTCTCTCTCACCCTCCTCTGTCTTTATATATCTCTCTCTCACCCTCCTCTGTCTTTATATCTCTCTCTCTCTCACCCTCCTCTGTCTTTATCTCTCTCTCTCTCTCACCCTCCTCTGTCTTTATATCTCTTTCTCTCTCACCCTCCTCTGTCTTTATATCTCTCTCTCTCACCCTCCTCTGTCTTTATATCTCTCTCTCTCTCACCCTCCTCTGTCTTTATATCTCTCTCTCTCTCACCCTTCTCTGTCTTTATATCTCTCTCTCTCACCCTCCTCTGTCTTTATATATCTCTCTCTCTTACCCTCCTCTGTCTTTATATCTCTCTCACCCTCCTCTGTCTTTATATCTCTCTCTCTCACCCTCCTCTGTCTTTATATATCTCTCTCTCTCACCCTCCTCTGTCTTTATATCTCTCTCTCTCACCCTCCTCTGTCTTTATATCTCTCTCTCTCACCCTCCTCTGTCTTTATATATCTCTCTCTCTCACCCTCCTCTGTCTTTATATCTCTCTCTCTCTCACCCTCCTCTGTCTTTATATATCTCTCTTTCTCACCCTCCTCTGTCTTTATATCTCTCTCTCTCACCCTCCTCTGTCTTTATATCTCTCTCTCTCACCCTCCTCTGTCTTTATATATCTCTCTCTCTCATCCTCCTCTGTCTTTATATCTCTCTCTCTCTCACCCTCCTCTGTCTTTATATCTCTCTCTCTCTCACCCTCCTCTGTCTTTATATCTCTCTCTCTCTCACCCTCCTCTTTCTTTATATATCTCTCTCTCACCCTCCTCTGTCTTTATATCTCTCTCTCTCTCACCCTCCTCTGTCTTTATATCTCTCTCTCTCTCACCCTCCTCTGTCTTTATATCTCTCTCTCTCTCACCCTCCTCTGTCTTTATATCTCTCTCTCTCACCCTCCTCTGTCTTTATATCTCTCTCTCTCTCACCCTCCTCTGTCTTTATATCTCTCTCTCTCTCACCCTTCTCTGTCTTTATATCTCTCTCTCTCACCCTCCTCTGTCTTTATATCTCTCTCTCTCACCCTCCTCTGTCTTTATATCTCTCTCACCCTCCTCTGTCTTTATATCTCTCTCTCTCACCCTCCTCTGTCTTTATATATCTCTCTCTCTCACCCTCCTCTGTCTTTATATATCTCTCTCTCTCACCCTCCTCTGTCTTTATATCTCTCTCTCTCACCCTCCTCTGTCTTTATATCTCTCTCTCTCACCCTCCTCTGTCTTTATATATCTCTCTCTCTCATCCTCCTCTGTCTTTATATCTCTCTCTCTCTCACCCTCCTCTGTCTTTATATCTCTCTCTCTCTCACCCTCCTCTGTCTTTATATCTCTCTCTCTCTCACCCTCCTCTTTCTTTATATATCTCTCTCTCACCCTCCTCTGTCTTTATATCTCTCTCTCTCTCACCCTCCTCTGTCTTTATATCTCTCTCTCTCTCACCCTCCTCTGTCTTTATATCTCTCTCTCTCTCACCCTCCTCTGTCTTTATATCTCTCTCTCTCACCCTCCTCTGTCTTTATATCTCTCTCTCTCTCACCCTCCTCTGTCTTTATATCTCTCTCTCTCTCACCCTTCTCTGTCTTTATATCTCTCTCTCTCACCCTCCTCTGTCTTTATATCTCTCTCTCTCACCCTCCTCTGTCTTTATATCTCTCTCACCCTCCTCTGTCTTTATATCTCTCTCTCTCACCCTCCTCTGTCTTTATATATCTCTCTCTCTCACCCTCCTCTGTCTTTATATCTCTCTCTCTCACCCTCCTCTGTCTTTATATCTCTCTCTCTCACCCTCCTCTGTCTTTATATATATCTCTCTCTCACCCTCCTCTGTCTTTATATCTCTTGCTCACCCTCCTCTCTCTGCTTCTCTGCTGGTCCCTGGTGAGGGAATGACAGAGTGATGATAGGACAAGTCATGTACAGTAGTTAGACAGATAAAGTCACAGCTCAGTGTTAGAATGCAGACACGGCCTCTTTTACATTTCCTCCCCCAAGGATATCACGTATTATATCTCATACTAGCTAAATTAACATGTCCTGTGGTTATTGCCCAATTTGTTTTCTTGTTTGCCTTCTTAAGTTGCTCATATATCTCTCTGGGAAACTAGATGCCTTTTGATGTTTGGATTTTCAGAGCTGAGTGTTTTATGTTGTGACTCATCAAATGCATTTATGTAAATAATTGGTAGGGCTCGTTCTGAATGCAATAGTGACTCATATGCAGCAAGCAGCAGGTCTACATTAGCAACTGTGAAAAGGCAAATGGGGGTAAACAAAAACAACTCCTCTCAGATCTCTAGGTAGTCTCCAGCAGGCTTTGGTGTGTTTTGAGAAGAGACTGGTGGTGGCCCATGAGCTGGGCGGATCAGGAGGCGGAGAGGGAGGAGGAGGTGGAGGAGGGGGGAAGGCCCAGGCCTATGGGGAGCTGGGAGACCTACACAGCCAGCTGGGAAATTATGAGCAAGCCCTGTCCTGCCTGGAGCATCAGCTCAACATCGCCTGCACCTCAGGGGTAAGACTTCTACCTCCAATGAATGAATGACAAGCAGGGAAGGAGGGGTGACTAACCTTTGGCAGTTACCTGTATTTTATTAATCTATATGCTATCACTATTTATTCTAAATCTGTTCCTCCCAGGACCGGGCACTAGAGGGCGAAGCGAGCGCGGCGCTGGGTGCAGTGTACCAGCTGATGGGAGAGAACGAGGCAGCTCTGCAGGTTGGTGCTGTTATATTCCCCATGCAGTGTTCTACTGTCTGCCTGTCTGTGTCCATCAATCTCTATTATATTCCCCATGCAGTGTTCTACTGTCTGCCTGTCTGTGTCCATCAATCTCTATTATATTCCCCATGCAGTGTTCTACTGTCTGCCTGTCTATGTCATCAATCTCTATTATATTCCCCATGCAGGGTTCTACTGTCTGCCTGTCTATGTCATCAATCTCTATTATATTCCCCATGCAGTGTTCTACTGTCTGCCTGTCTGTGTCCATCAATCTCTATTATATTCCCCATGCAGTGTTCTACTGTCTGCCTGTCTATGTCATCAATCTCTATTATATTCCCCATGCAGGGTTCTACT
This sequence comes from Oncorhynchus mykiss, assembly GCF_013265735.2. Classification (NCBI taxonomy): domain Eukaryota; kingdom Metazoa; phylum Chordata; class Actinopteri; order Salmoniformes; family Salmonidae; genus Oncorhynchus; species Oncorhynchus mykiss. The sequence goes on from NC_048576.1 coordinate 17,449,183, forward strand.
GTCTGCCTGTCTATGTCATCAATCTCTATTATATTCCCCATGCAGTGTTCTACTGTCTGCCTGTCTATGTCATCAATCTCTATTATATTCCCCATGCAGTGTTCTACTGTCTGCCTGTCTGTGTCCATCAATCTCTATTATATTCCCCATGCAGTGTTCTACTGTCTGCCTGTCTATGTCATCAATCTCTATTATATTCCCCATGCAGTGTTCTACTGTCTGCCTGTCTATGTCATCAATCTCTATTATATTCCCCATGCAGTGTTCTACTGTCTGCCTGTCTATGTCATCAATCTCTATTATATTCCCCATGCAGTGTTCTACTGTCTGCCTGTCTATGTCATCAATCTCTATTATATTCCCCATGCAGTGTTCTACTGTCTGCCTGTCTGTGTCCATTGATCTCTATTATATTCCCCATGCAGTGTTCTACTGTCTGCCTGTCTGTGTTCACCAGTCTCTCTCTCTCTAGTGGCACCAGAGCGCATTAGATATTGCGGAGGAGACTGGAAGTGGGAGGAGTCAGGGAATGGCCTATGGGAACATGGGACTGACCTATGAGGCGCTGGGAAACTACGAAAAGGCTGTGGACTGTCAGGTAAACACACACTATCACATACACTATCACACTATCACACACACTGTCTCACACACTATCCCACTATCACACACACTTTCACACACACTATCCCACTATCACACACACTTTCACACACACTATCCCACTATCCCACTATCACACACACTATCCCACTATCACACACACTTTCACACACACTATCCCACTATCCCACTATCCCACTATCACACACACTTTCACACACACTATCCCACTATCACACACACTTTCACACACACTATCCCACTATCACACACACTATCTCACTAACACACTATCACACATACTATCACACTATAGTCGTGTTCTGTCAGGTAGACGGTTTGGGACTTGACCTTTCTGTCTCTTGTGATGTCATCAGGAGCAGCACCTGAGTGTGGCGGCGCAGAATAATGACCTCACAGCCAAGACACTGGCATATGGCAGCCTGGGGAGGACACACCATGCGCTACAGAACTACACACAGGCTGTCATGTACCTGCAAGAAGGTGAGAGGAGAGAGAGACAATGAGAGAGAGAGAGAGAGAGTGAATGAATGAAGACATGGTTTTTGGAGAAAGAAGGAGGAGAGGGTGATTTAATGATGTTTTGAGACTCCCTCTCTTTCTCTCACTCTCCTGTCTCTCTCTCAGGTCTGCGTCTAGCGGAGCAGTGTGGGAGGAGAGAGGAGGAGGCTAAGATCCGTCACCGTCTGGGCCTGTCACTGTGGGCCAGCAGCAACCTGGAAGAGGCCCAGCACCAGGTATCAACATAGTTTCAGAATTGAGCTTCTCTTCAGTCCTGCTGACACATGCTGGTGGACTATGGAACTGCAGTCTCTGATTCTAGAGAGATTCTATTTGAGATTACCTGTATTGGAAATAATAACTAATTGCGTGTATATCGTGATAGGGGTGCGGCATGGGTATGTATTCAGGCATGAATGCGTGTGTGATGTAGCTGTGTATTCTCTTTCTCTCTCTCCAGCTGTACCGAGCGTCTGCGTTGTTTGAGTCGATTCGTCACGAGGCCCAGCTCAGCTCAGACTACAGACTGTCTCTGTTCGACTTGCAGACGTCATCATACCAGGCTCTCCAGAGGGTCCTCGTCAGCCTGGGTAACACTTTTCTTCCTGTTCTATCTCTCTTGTTATCCATCTCCTTCCCTTTCTCTATGTATCTCTCTTTCTTTCACTCTTTCTCTCCTTGTTCACTTTCTCTTCTCATCCCTCTGTTCATCCGTTTCTCCTCTCCTCCCCAGGTCATTATGACGAGGCCCTAGCAGTGGCCGAGCGGGGTCGGACCCGGGCCTTCGCTGACCTCCTGGTGGAGCGACAGCAAGGTCACCAACCCCTGACCTCTGACCCTTATACCCCAACCCCTGACCCTTACTCGCCGGTAACCATAGAACACATCCTGGATACGGTCAACAGTCAGAAGTCACTGGTGCTGTACTTCTCTCTGGCTGCAGGGTACCTCTACAGCTGGCTACTGGCACCAGGCACAGGTAGGTACACACAGATCTACACGTGTACACACACACCTCTAATCCCTAACTCTGTGTTGTGTTGTGTGCAGGTATAGTGAAGTTCCATGAGGTGTACCTGGGTGAGGGAGGAGCCGAGCTGCAGGCTTCAGAGATCCAGGGGGGAGGAGTTAGTGGCTGTCAGACTCTGGAGCAGCACATCACTGCAGCTAGAGAGGCTCTGGGAGTTGACACCTACTACAGCAGGTGTGTGTGTTTGTGTGTATGTGTGTCTTGCACTTGCTATGGTTTCTGCTTTATTAAAATATTGTTTAGTGCTTCACTGAGAGACTGTAGGCTCTCTTTATCACTTGGCTCTGGACCCTGTCCCTCCCTCGCTCCCTCTCTATCTCTGTAGAATGGATGGGATATTCAGAGGTGACATATTTCACCCTTCCAAGTGATAATGGGACTCGCAGCCTCTCGCTTTCTCACACACACACTCACTGTACACTCACTCACACACACACACGCACATACATGCACACACACAATGCACACACACAATGCACACGGGTAATCCATCAGTGAAGTGCTTTTAATAAAGTAGAGAGAGAGACTATCACACCTCGGAGAGCAGTAGAGTTTAATACAGCGCTGCAGGCTACTACTGTGCAATGTGTTGTGTCAGCAAATGTTATCTCTCACACATTGTTCTCCTGTCCTCACTGACAACCACTGCAGTTTGTTTATTTATTTCACGTTTATTTAACCAGGTACAGTGAGGGAAAAAAGTATTTGATCCCCTGCTGATTTTGTACGTTTGCCCACTGACAAAGAAATGATCTGTCTATAATTTTAATGGTAGGTTTATTTGAACAGTGAGAGACAGAATAACAACAACAAAAATCCAGAAAAACGCATGTTGGCATGTGTCTCCAGGAAAAACATCAGGGACAGACTGATATTCTGCAAAAGGTACAGGGACTGGACTGCTGAGAACTGGGGTAAAGTCATTTACTCTGATGAATCCCCTTTCCGATTGTTTGGGGCATCCGGAAAAAAGCTTGTCCGGAGAAGACAAGGTGAGCGCTACCATCAGTCCTGTGTCATGCCAACAGTAAAGCATCCTGAGACCATTCATGTGTGTGGGTTGCTTCTCAGCCAAGGGAGTGGGCTCACTCACAATTTTCCTAAGAACACAGCCATGAATAAAGAATGGTACCAACACATCCTCCAAGAGCAACTTCTCCCAACCATCCAGGAACAGTTTGGTGATGAACAATGCCTTTTCCAGCATGATGGAGCACCTTGTCATAAGGAAAAAGTGACAACTAAGTGGCTCGGGGAACAAAACATTGATATTTTGGGTCCATGGCCAGGAAACTCCCCAGACCTTAATCCCATTGAGAATTTGTGGTCAATCCTCAAGAGGCGGGTGGACAAACAAAAACCCACAAATTCTGACAAACTCCAAGCATTGATTATGCAAGAATGGGCTGCCATCAGTCAGGATGTGGGCCAGAAGTTAATTGACAGCATGACAGGGCGGATTGCAGAGGACTTGAAAAAGAAGGGTCAACACTGCAATTATTGACTCTTTGCATCAACTTCATGTAATTGTAAATAAAAGCCTTTGACTCTTGAAATGCTTGTAATTATACTTCAGTATTCCATAGTAACATCTGACAAAAATATCTAAAGACACTGAAGCAGCAGACTTTGTGAAAATTAATATTTGTGTCATTCTCAAAACTTTTGACCACGACTGTAGATGTGCAGAAGATGAATGTGCAAGTAGAGATACTGGGGTGCAAAGGAGCAAGATAAATAAATAAATACATTATGGGGATGAGGTAGTTGGATGGACTATTTTTCAGATGGGCTATGTACAGGTGCAGTGATCTGTGAGCTGCTCTGATAGCTGGTACTTAAAGCTAGTAAGGGAGATATGAGTCTCCAGCAGTACTGTTGCCCCAGCCAGCAGCACCTTACTGTGTGTGTGTGTGTGTGTGTGTGTGTGTGTGTGTGTGTGTGTGTGTGTGTGTGTGTGTGTGTGTGTGTGTGTGTGTGTGTGTGTGTGTGTGTGTGTGTGTGTGTACCAGCAGTGAGACGGAGAATGAAGCAGGTGATCTGTTAGAACAACAGTTTGAGGAACGACTGACCTCAGCCAGCGACCCCACTGACTGCCTACACAGTCAGGTGTCCAGAAACAACGTCTTCAGCAGGTGTGTGTTCTGCAGAGAGTTAATGTTGACTGAAATTTTAATTAAAATAAAGTCTGATATTTTATATGGAGAGTGTCATTCTGTATGTTCCTATGCAATATCTACTGGTGTAGACAGCACCAGTTGTTAAACCACAAGCATCATTTCTGTATTTCTTCAGAAGTGGTCAGAGTTTGTCCAGTCTGGTCAGTTCTACAGTGTCTCCAGTGAGAGAGACCTCCTCCTCTCTACTCTGTAGACCCGCCCCCCTCACCAAACCCCCCCTACGAGCCCTTCACCACCTGCTCATTGCACCTATGGAGGAGGTAAGAGAGTGTGGGTGTGTTTAACCTAATGACACTAATTTTACCATTTGATAGAGATCGAATTACATCTGTCTACTCATTATTTCACCCCCTCTCTCTCTGACTCTCTCTCTCTCTCTGCCTCCCTCTCACTTTCTCTCTGCCTCCCTCTCTCTCTCTCGCTGCCTCTCTCTCTCCCTCTCTGCCCCTCTCTCTCTCCCTCTCTGCCCCTCTCTCTCTCTCTCTCTCTCTCTCTCTCTCGCTGCCTCTCTCTCTCTGCCTCCATCTCTCTCTCTCTCTCTCTCTCTCTCTCTCTCTCTGCCCCTCTCTCTCTCTCTGCCTCTCTCTCTCTCTCTCTCTCTCTGCCCCTCTCTCTCTCTCTATCTCTCTCTCTCTCTGCCCCTCTCTCTCTCTCCCTGCCTCCCTCTCTCTCTCTCTCTGCCTCCCTCTCTCTCAATTCAATTAAATTCAAGGGCTTTATTGGCATGGGCAACATGTGTTAACATTGCCAAAGCAAGTGAGGTAGACAACATACAAAGTGAATATATAAAGTGAAAAACAACAAAAATTAACAGTAAACATTACACATACAGAGGTTTCAAAACAGTAAAGACATTACAAATGTCATATTATATATATATATACAGTGTTTTAACAATGTACAAATGGTTAAAGGACACAAGATAAAATAAATAAGCATAAATATGGGTTGTATTTACGATGGTGTGTGTTCTTCACTGGTTGCCTTTTTCTTGTGGCAACAGGTCACAAATCTTGCTGCTGTGATGGCACACTGTGGAATTTCACCCAGTAGATATGGGAGTTTTTCAAAATTGGATTTGTTTTCGAATTCTTTGTGGATCTGTGTAATCTGAGGGAACTATGTCTCTCTAATATGGTCATACATTGGGCAGGAGGTTAGGAAGTGCAGCTCAGTTTCCACCTCATTTTGTGGGCAGTGAGCACATAGCCTGTCTTCTCTTGAGAGCCATGTCTGCCTACGTCGGCCTTTCTCAATAGCAAGGCTATGCTCACTGAGTCTGTACATAGTCAAAGCTTTCCTTAATTTTGGGTCAGTCACAGTGGTCAGGTATTCTGCCGCTGTGTACTCTCTGTTTAGGGCCAAATAGCATTCTAGTTTGCTCAGTTTTTTTGTTAATTCTTTAAAATGTGTCAAGTAATTCTCTTTTATCATGATTTTCTTGGGTCTAATTGTGCTGCTGTCCTGGGGCTCTTTGGGGTGTGTTTGTGTTTGTGACTCTTCTCCAGGTTCATCTCTCTGTAGGTGATGGCTTTGTTGTGGAAGGTTTGGGAATCGCTTCCTTTTAGGTGGTTATTGAATTTAACGGCTCTTTTCTGGATTTTGATAATTAGTGGGTATCGGCCTAATTCTGCTCTGCATGCATTATTTGGTGTTCTACGTTGTACACTGAGGATATTTTTGCAGAATTCTGCGTGCAGAGTCTCAATTTGGTGTTTGTCCCATTTTGTGAAGTCTTGGTTGGTGAGCGGACCCCAGACCTCACAACCATAAAGGGCAATGGGCTCTATGACTGATTCAAGTATTTTTAGCCAAATCCTAATTGGTATGTTGAAATGTATGTTTCTTTTGATGGCATAGAATGCCCTTCTTGCCTTGTCTCTCAGATCGTTCACAGCTTTGTGGAAGTTACCTGTTGTGCTGATGTTTAGGCCAAGGTATGTATCGTTTTTTGTGTGCTCTAGGGCAACAGTGTCTAGATGGAATTTGTATTTGTGGTCCTGGTGACTGGACCTTTTTTGGAACACCATTATTTTGGTCTTACTGAGATTTACTGTCAGGGCCCAGGTCTGACAGAATCTGTGCATAAGATCTAGGTGCTGCTGTAGGCCCTCCTTGGTTGGTGACAGAAGCACCAGATCATCGGCAAACAGCAGACATTTGACTTCGGATTCTAGCAGGGGGAGGCCGGGTGCTGCAGACTTTTCTAGTGCCCGCGCCAATTCGTTGATATATATGTTGAAGAGGGTGGGGCTTAAGCTGCATCCCTGTCTAACCCCACGACCCTGTGTGAAGAAATGTGTGTGTTTTTTGCCAATTTTAACCGCACACTTGTTGTTTGTGTACATGGATTTTATAATGTCGTATGTTTTACCCCCAACACCACTTTCCATCAGTTTGTATAGCAGACCCTCATGCCAGATTGAGTCGAAGGCTTTTTTTAAATCAACAAAGCATGAGAAGACTTTGCCTTTGTTTTGGTTTGTTTGGTTGTCAATTAGGGTGTGCAGGGTGAATACATGGTCTGTTGTACGGTAATTTGGTAAAAAGCCAATTTGACATTTGCTCAGTACATTGTTTTCATTGAGGAAATGTACGAGTCTGCTGTTAATAATAATGCAGAGGATTTTCCCAAGGTTACTGTTGACACATATTCCACGGTAGTTATTGGGGTCAAATTTGTCTCCACTTTTGTGGATTGGGGTGATCAGTCCTTGGTTCCAAATATTGGGGAAGATGCCAGAGCTAAGGATGATGTTATAGAGTTTTAGTATAGCCAATTGGAATTTGTTGTCTGTATATTTGATCATTTCATTGAGGATACCATCAACACCACAGACCTTTTTGGGTTGGAGGGTTTTTATTTTGTCCTGTAACTCATTCAATGTAATTGGAGTATCCAGTGGGTTCTGGTAGTCTTTAATAGTTGATTCTAAGATCTGTATTTGATCATGTATATGTTTTTGCTCTTTATTCTTTGTTATAGAGCCAAAAAGATTGGAGAAGTGGTTTACCCATATATCTCCATTTTGGATAGATAATTCTTCGTGTTGTTGTTTGTTTAGTGTTTTCCAATTTTCCCAGAAGTGGTTAGAGTCTATGGATTCTTCAATTGCATTGAGCTGATTTCTGACATGCTGTTCCTTCTTTTTCCGTAGTGTATTTCTGTATTGTTTTAGTGATTCACCATAGTGAAGGTGTAGACTCAGGTTTTCCGGGTCTCTATGTTTTTGGTTGGACAGGTTTCTCAATTTCTTTCTTAGATTTTTGCATTCTTCATCAAACCATTTGTCATTATTGTTCATTTTCTTCGGTTTTCTATTTGAGATTTTTAGATTTGATAGGGAAGCTGAGAGGTCAAATATACTGTTAAGATTTTCTACTGCCAAGTTTACACCTTCACTATTACAGTGGAACGTTTTACCCAGGAAATTGTCTAAAAGGGATTGAATTTGTTGTTGCCTAATTGTTTTTTGGTAGGTTTCCAAACTGCATTCCTTCCATCTATAGCATTTCTTAATGTTACTCAGTTCCTTTGGCTTTGATGCCTCATGATTGAGTATTGCTCTGTTTAAGTAGACTGTGATTTTGCTGTGGTCTGATAGGGGTGTCAGTGGGCTGACTGTGAACGCTCTGAGAGACTCTGGGTTGAGGTCAGTGATAAAGTAGTCTACAGTACTACTGCCAAGAGATGAGCTATAGGTGTACCTACCATAGGAGTCCCCTCGAAGCCAACCGTTGACTATGTACATACCCAGCGTGCGACAGAGCTGCAGGAGTTGTGACCCGTTTTTGTTGGTTATGTTGTCATAGTTGTGCCTAGGGGGGCATATGTGGGAGGGAATGCTGTCACCTCCAGGCAGGTGTTTGTCCCCCTGTGTGCTGAGGGTGTCAGGTTCTTGTCCGGTTCTGGCATTTAGGTCGCCACAGACTAGTACATGTCCCTGGGCCTGGAAATGATTGATTTCCCCCTCCAGGATGGAGAAGCTGTCTTCATTAAAGTATTGGGATTCTAGTGGGGGGATATAGGTAGCACACAAGAGGACATTTTTCTCTGTTAGGATAATTTCCTTTTGAATTTCTAGCCAAATGTAGAATGTTCCTGTTTTGATTAATTTAATGGAGTGAGTTAGGTCTGCTCTATACCAAATTAGCATACCCCCTGAGTCCCTTCCCTGTTTCACACCACACCTCTCTCTCTCTCTCTCTCTCTCTCTGCCCCTCTCTCGCTCTCTCTCTGCCTCTCTCTCTCTCTCTCTGCCCCTCTCTCTCTCTAGGTGCTGATGCCTGGCAGTGGTGCAGTTGGCAGACACAGACAGTTGGTGTTGGTGTTAGAGGGAGAGCTGTACCTGGTTCCCTTCGCTCTGCTCAAAGGTAGCTCTTCTAATGAGTACCTGTATGAGAGGTTCAACCTTCTAGCTGTCCCATCTATAGGGAGCCTGGGGGCTGCAGCCAAGGTGGGTGTATAGCACACACACACACACACAGACAGACAGACAAACAAACAAACAGACAGACAGACAGACAGACACACACACACACACACACAGAGAAACACACACAGAGACACTCAAATACCCCCCCCCCCCACACACACACACACACACACAGAGACACACTATACAATACAACAGCACAACCTGCACAATTCAATATACTGATGGCATACAGTATTAACCATTTTTGTCATTAAATGAGTATGACTGGCTGATCATTTAAACACACTCCTCCTTTCTTCCCCAGTCCCACCCTCGTCACAGAGCTCCTTTCCTCTACAGCGGTGGGGGTTCTATGACCGCAGTAGTGGGGGCTCCACACCTGCCCTCCAGGGTGATGGAGCGTTGGCTGTGGGGGCCGCTGCCTTCTGCCCACGACGAGGCCCTCCGCCTGGGGGAACTGCTGGGTTGCCAGCCCCTCACTGGTACACAGGCCACCAAGGTACATAAAAAAAGTGTGTGTGTGTTTTGCTCCCACTGTGACTTATTGAGATGCACAATCAGACAACATTCTCCTCACTTCTCTTCTCTAGGAGCGTGTGCTAGCAGCCATGAGCCAGGCAGAGTGTGTTCACTTTGCTACTCATGTCTCCTGGAAGCTGGCGGCCCTGGTTCTCTCCCCCAGCCAGGATCCAGGGCTGGGCTCAGAAACACAGCCCAAGGAGAGTGCACCATGTGGGGGATCACTTTTACGCGAGAGTGGGGATGTGGGAGCAAGTACTGAGCTACGGGAGGAGAGGAGTGAGGACGGAAGAAGTGTGTGTGACACAGAGAGTGTGTGTGACGCAGAGAGTGTGTGTGACAGTCCACCGCTACAGGACTTTCTGCTCACTGCGGCCGACATACTGGACCTGAGACTGCCTGTGAAACTGGTGGTTCTGGGGTAAGACACATACACACACACACACAGATGCTAAATGTTCAATCAAGCAGTTTTAGTTTGTTTAAAACTGTATGTCTAAGTTTATTATCTTGTTATCTCTCCTCTCTCAGGTCGTACCAGGAGTGTGTCAGCAGAGTGACCTCAGACGGTGTGGTGGGGCTGTCCCGTGCCTTCCTGACAGCGGGGGTGCAGTGTGTGTGTGTGTCGCTGTGGCCCGTTCCCATGGCAGCATCCAAGGTGTTCACGCACAGCTTCTACACGGCACTACTGAACGGGACCAAGGCCAGTGCAGCTCTCTCTGAGGCCATGAAGACTCTACAGAGCAGCACACACTTCTCACACCCGTCTAACTGGGCAGGTTAGTACACACACACACACACCCGTCTAACTGGGCAGGTTAGTACACACACACACCCATCTAACTGGGCAGGTTAGTACACACACACACCCGTCTAACTGGGCAGGTTAGTACACACACACACCATTCTAACTGGGCAGGTTAGTACACACACACACCATTCTAACTGGGCAGGTTAGTACACACACACACCCTTCTAACTGGACAGGTTAGTACACACACCCTTCTAACTGGGCGGGTTAGTACATAAACCCTGCTAACTGGGCGGGTTCGTACATAAACCCGTCTAACTGGGCGGGTTAGTACATAAACCCTTCTAACTGGGCGAGTTAGTACATAAACCCTTCTAACTGGGCGGGTTAGTACACACACCCGTCTAAACTGGGCGGGTTAGTACGTAAACCCTTCTAACTGGGCAGGTTAGTACACACACCCGTCTAACTGGGCGGGTTAGTACATAAACCCTTGTAACTGGGCGGGTTAGTACACACACCCTTCTAACTGGGCGGGTTAGTACATAAACCCTTCTAACTGGGCGGGTTAGTACACACCCGTCTAACTGGGCGGGTTAGTACATAAACCCTTCTAACTGGGCGGGTTAGTACATAAACCCTTCTAACTGGGCGGGTTAGTACACACACCCTTCTAACTGGGCGGGTTAGTACATAAACCCTTCTAACTGGGCGGGTTAGTACACACACCCTTCTAACTGGGCGGGTTAGTACATAAACCCTTCTAACTGGGCGGGTTAGTACACACACCCTTCTAACTGGGCGGGTTAGTACATAAACCCTTCTAACTGGGCGGGTTAGTACACACACCCGTCTAACTGGACAGGTTAGTATGGTATACACACATACACGCATGATCACACATTACATCAGCTGATGTAAAAAGGGCTTTATGAATACATTTGATTGATTGATTGACATGATTCACTCCTCTTCCTGTTTTCTCTCAGGCTTCATGTTGATTGGCTGTGATGTGAAGCTGAACAGCCCCTCGTCTCTGATTGGCCAGGCCCTGGCAGAGATCCTCCAGTATCCTGAGAGAGCTAGAGATGCCCTGAGAGTTCTACTGCACCTGGTAACAAACATGCACAACATCACCTGGTAACAAACATGCACAACATCACCTGGTCACAAACATGCACAACATCACCTGGTAACAAACATGCACAACATCACCTGGTAACAAACATGCACAACATCACCTGGTCACAAACATGCACAACATCACCTGGTCACAAACATGCACAACATCACCTGGTCACACAACATGCACAACATCACCTGGTCACAAACATGCACAACATCACCTGGTAACAAACATGCACAACATCACCTGGTAACAAACATGCACAACATCACCTGGTCACAAACATGCACAACATCACCTGGTCACAAACATGCACAACATCACCTGGTCACAAACATGCACAACATCACCTGGTCACAAACATGCACAACATCACCTGGTAACAAACATGCACAACATCACCTGGTAACAAACATGCACAACATCACCTGGTCACAAACATGCACAACATCACCTGGTCACAAACATGCACAACATCACCTGGTCACAAACATGCACAACATCACCTGGTCTCAAACATGCACAACATCACCTGGTCACAAACATGCACAACATCACCTGGTCACAAACATGCACAACATCACCTGGTAACAAACATGCACAACATCACCTGGTCACAAACATGCACAACATCACCTGGTCACAAACATGCACAACATCACCTGGTAACAAACATGCACAACATCACCTGGTAACAAACATGCACAACATCACCTGGTAACAAACATGCACAACATCACCTGGTCACAAACATGCACAACATCACCTGGTAACAAACATGCACAACATCACCTGGTAACAAACATGCACAACATCACCTGGTAACAAACATGTACAACATCACCTGGTAACAAACATGCACAACATCACCTGGTCACAAACATGCACAACATCACCTGGTCACAAACATGCACAACATCACCTGGTCACAAACATGCACAACATCACCTGGTAACAAACATACACAACATCACCTGGTCACAAACATGCACAACATCACCTGGTAACAAACATGCACAACATCACCTGGTAACAAACATGCACAACATCACCTGGTAACAAACATGCACAACATCACCTGGTCACAAACATGCACAACATCACCTGGTCACAAACATGCACAACATCACCTGGTCTCAAACATGCACAACATCACCTGGTAACAAACATGCACAACATCACCTGGTCACAAACATGCACAACATCACCTGGTAACAAACATGCACAACATCACCTGGTCACAAACATGCACAACATCACCTGGTCACAAACATGCACAACATCACCTGGTAACAAACATGCACAACATCACCTGGTAACAAACATGCACAACATCACCTGGTAACAAACATGCACAACATCACCTGGTCACAAACATGCACAACATCACCTGGTAACAAACATGCACAACATCACCTGGTAACAAACATGTACAACATCACCTGGTAACAAACATGCACAACATCACCTGGTCACAAACATGCACAACATCACCTGGTCACAAACATGCACAACATCAGCTGGTCACAAACATGCACAACATCACCTGGTAACAAACATACACAACATCACCTGGTCACAAACATGCACAACATCACCTGGTAACAAACATGCACAACATCACCTGGTCACAAACATGCACAACAACACCTGGTCACAAACATGCACAACATCACCTGGTCACAAACATGCACAACACCACCTGGTAACAAACATGCACAACATCACCTGGTCACAAACATGCACAACATCACCTGGTCACAAACATGCACAACATCACCTGGTCACAAACATGCACAACATCACCTGGTCACAAACATGCACAACATCACCTGGTAACAAACATGCACAACATCACCTGGTAACAAACATGCACAACATCACCTGGTAACAAACATGCACAACATCACCTGGTAACAAACATGCACAACATCACCTGGTCACAAACATGCACAACATCACCTGGTAACAAACATGCACAACATCACCTGGTAACAAACATGCACAACATCACCTGGTCACAAACATGCACAACATCACCTGGTCACACAACATGCACAACATCACCTGGTAACAAACATGCACAACATCACCTGGTCACACAACATGCACAACATCACCTGGTCACAAACATGCACAACATCACCTGGTCACAAACACACACAACATCACCTGGTCACAAACATGCACAACATCACCTGGTAACAAACATGCACAACATCACCTGGTCACAAACATGCACAACATCACCTGGTCACACAACATGCACAACATCACCTGGTCACAAACATGCACAACATCACCTGGTCACAAACATGCACAACATCACCTGGTAACAAACATGCACAACATCACCTGGTAACAAACATGCACAACATCACCTGGTCACAAACATGCACAACATCACCTGGTCACAAACATGCACAACATCACCTGGTAATAAACATGCACAACATCACCTGGTCACACAACATGCACAACATCACCTGGTCACAAACATGCACAACATCACCTGGTCACAAACACACACAACATCACCTGGTCACAAACACGCACAACATCACCTGGTCACAAACATGCACAACATCACCTGGTCACACAACATGCACAACATCACCTGGTCACAAACATGCACAACATCACCTGGTCACACAACATTTGCCATATTGCCTATGTCTATTCAAGAGACTTTAAAGAGCCTTGCCAAATAATGTGATTTATTTCCCTTCATCCCTCAGGTTGAGAAGTCTCTCCAGCGTATACAGAGTCATCAGAGTAACGCCATGTACACCTCGCAGCAGAGCGTGGAGAATAAGGTGTGTTTTCATATGTGTGTGTGTGCTCGGCATCTTTACTTCGGTGAAATGTCTTCAGGTATTTGGTGTTCCTCATTACTTGGTTATTCTGTGTGATCTTAATGAATAACTGTTTTATATGAACCCAGGTTGGTGGGGTCCCGGGATGGCAGGCCCTGCTGTCAGCTGTGGGGTTCCGGTTAGACTGTTCTGGTACCGGCAGTGGTCTCCCCGCTGCTGTCTTCTTCCCTACGGCTGACCCTGGAGACCGGCTGCAGCTCTGCAGCACCACCCTGCAGTCGCTCCTCGGTAACCTAGCAATTTAGGAGTGAATCAATCAATTAATCAATCAGACTGTCAGCACAGCACCATACTCTAGATCCAACATAGTAATCAGTCAGTCCATCAATCCTCTCTGTCGTCCAGGTCTGCCTCATGCAGCCTTCCAGGCTCTCTGTAAACTGGTCACTGCTGCTGAGACTGGAGACCAGCTCATCAACAAGGTAGGCCTCAATGCACACTGATTCATTTGCATGCTGTATGCTTTATTTGAATATACCTATGATGAGCCTGGCAATATTTGCATGGGGTCAATATCATCATAACCTGAGTCATTTTTATGGCTGATAAACAGTGGTAGTCCCTGCATGGTGTTCATTAACAAGGCCTGTTGCTTTCTAATGTTCTGTTCCTAACAGTTTAAGTCCTCTCTCGCTCTCTCCCTCTTACCCACCACTTGAAGGCTGTTAAATATATGGTGGGAATGGTAAGTTGTGTGTTGTTGCTTTCTAGCATGAGAAACTCATACTGAGACAAAAAAAGGGGGGCAGGGCAGAAATTATAGTGCGATAATATGCTGCGATAACTTACCTCTCTCGGTCTCCAGCTTCACCAGGTATTGTTTCAGCAGCAGTCATGTGACAAGGAGCTGGAGTTCTCATTGGCTCCCATCCAGGTGTCCATTAGTGTCCAGCTGTGGAGACTTCCTGGTTGTCATGAGTTCCTGGCTGCGCTGGGTGAGTCTGTCATCACTGTACTGAGAGTTGGATATATAATAGCAGAGGTTTTTCCCTTCTCATTTTTAGACCGCCAGTGTGGGTGACCGACTAGGTTTTGAACCCAGGTCTCCATTATGTTACAAGACTGTGTTAGCCCATTGAGCTAAAGCCTAGACGTTTGGTGTGTGTCATTATTTTCCCTTCTCTGTTTCCCTGCAGGTTTTGACCTGTGTGAGGCAGGACAGGAGGAGGTGCTATTGAAGACTGGTAAACAGGCTAACAGACGGACCATGCACTTTGCTCTGCAGTCTCTACTAGCACTGTTTGGTAAGAGTCTCCAAGCCCTCTCTCTTAACTCTACATTGTTATGTATGTTAGTTACATAGTCTGGCATCCAGACTTAAGTGAAACATTCCTATACTTGCATTGTGTTTCACCATTTCATCTTACCTGTGTCTCACCTGTCCATCTTGTCCTCTCTCCCTGCAGACTCTACGGAGCTGCCCAAACGCCTCAGCTTGGACAGCTCTTCCTCTCTTGAGTCTCTCTCCTCCTCCCAGTGTGCCTCCCACTCTCTCCCTCTCTCCCTCCCCCTCAACCTTCCCCAGCCTCCCTTCTCTCCCCCACTTGGCGGCGCAGACGGTCTCTCCTGTGACGCCATCTCCCTCTACAGCCTCAGCTCACTCACCTCCTCTCTCAGCTTCCTGTCTCGCCCCGAACCCGCAGGAAGTGATGTCATCAGCCAGCGCTCACGGCAGCAGGAACTGGAGCGGCACCGCGGAGGAGCGGGGTTATTCGCCTCGCACCGACACACAGGAGGCATGTTGAGAAACAGATTAACAAATCACAGAGGAGGAGGAGGGACAGAGGGGGAGGAGCAGGAGGAGTATGAAGGCTTCTCCATCATCAGCAGTGAACCTCTGGGGGGAGGAGGGGGGAGGGAGTGTGACACCTTACCCCTCCCTGGGGGATACAGACACCTTAGAGGAGCGGGGAGGGGAGGCGTGGTGGGGAGAGGGTACCCCGTCTCAGTCTCCTCTAAGGGGAGTGTCAGCACTCCCACCTCACCGCTCAAAGTCCCCCTGCCGCCCCTGGCCATACCCCCCAGCCCTAACACACAAGCTAAGTCCCAGGGGTAAGTTGTTGCTTTTTAACTGTTTGCTTCAACTGTTTGCCTCTTGACCTACTTGTCACATCAAATGAACCATCTCTCCCCCCTCTCCTCACCAGCTCTCAGAGCGTGTCTAAAGGTCAGCTGGTCAGTACAGAGGCGGTGCTCTCTGAGTCTGACCAGTCCAGTACAGAGACAGACAGCACCGTCAAGTCCCAGGAAGACAAGCCTCCCCCCACCCCTCTGGACCCCCAGGAGCTGGCCAGCAGGATCCTGTCAGAGACCCAAAGCCACATGCAGGCTGTGGAGAGCCTCCAGAGGGGGAGGACAGGAAGGGCAGGCAACGGAGGAGGGGAGGAGGGGTTAAGGGGACCAGAACGTAGACCCTCCTGCACCTCAGCCCGTCTGACCCCCGCCGCAGGGGGTTTGGGCTTCCGTTCGTCTGAGACCAGCGCTTTCAGCAGACCCAGTAGTAGAGCCAGCCTACAGGCCCGGGCTTCACCTCTCTCACCACTCCCTTCCCCCCTCTCCACGCCCCTTCTCTCCACAAGGTCCAAACCACCCTCTCGTTCCTCATCCTTACAGAAGATCAGCTCCGGCTACAACAGCACGACCCTATCCTCCCGCTCTCCCTCCCTCTCTTTCTCTCACCCCAACCCCTCGCCCTCCAGAACCCCAGACCCCCACATCCAGGCGCAGCTCAGACATAAATACCCTAGCTCCCCTTATACCCCCCACATCTCACACTCCCCCAATAGCATCTCCATCTCCCCCAGCTCAGGCCACCCTTCCCCAGTCGGAAGCTTCCCATCCTTGGCTGCATCCCCAGTCCTCTCCCTGGCCCCTTCCCCTGCCCTCTCTTTCTCCTCCACAGGTTCCACTTCTGCCCGCTCCAGCCCGGCCGAAACCCCAGACCTGGGCCGGTTGAAACGGGCAGGCCTTGTGGACGAGAGGGTACAGGCCATCCACAACCTGAAGACCTTCTGGTCCAACGCCACCCAGAGGCAGGAGGTTCCCGGCCCAGGCAGGGTGCTCCGAGGTGGTGGGAAGAAGATGAGCACGGTCCAGAAAGATGTCCTGGGGCTCCTTCACCTCTCTCCAAGACATGGATCCACCAACCAGAACCAGGACACTGAAGGGCCCCAGAGCCCTACCAACCCACCTGACGGACACAAGAAGCTGGTTTCAAAACCGCCAGTGGTGCTTCCTCCTCATACTGCTACTGACTCCTTTTTGGGAGGTAGTCCCGGAGCACCCCCACACCCTGTCAGACTGCCCTCGGGGAAAGGCTTCAAGTTCCCCTCGCCTGGGAAGTTCTTCCCCTCCTCTAAATGCTGAGAGGGGTTAGAGACTCTTAATGGTTAGAGATCTACTCCTGACTCTGAGGCTCTTCTAGTGGATTATGCTAGCTGGGCTGTGTGCTATGAAAGGGACTGAACCTTACACTAGCAAGAAGGCCAAATGGGGACAACCAAAACTGAAGTTCTGATTTGCATTAGTTAAATAGAAAGTGGGAATGGGACACTTTGCAGTGACTGACTGCTCCCTAGTGGAGAGGAAAGGAAGGACAGAGCAGGGACAGGTCATAAAGGAGAAGAGTGCAATCACCCTGAAGGACAGAGGGGGACAGACTGGACTCTGTATAACTCTGGGTTGAAATCTGCCTGAGATTCCTCACTGACATGTAGTCCCCTTGCCTCCTCCTACACTGTAAAGACACTTTGATACAGGCAGACTGTTAGAATGACTGAAAATACCAATATGGTGTTTCTATTTTTGACCTAAAACGCTCGCTGTTTGCGAAAGTCAATAAAATGCTAAATGGAACTGTTTTAATTCTGATTTATTTGAATATAATTATTGTGAATTGTTATTACCAAGGTTCGTAACTGTTATTATCGTTATTATGTTTTGTAAATTAAATCCTGTGCTTTGTAATCAGTATTACGTGTTTTTATATATTAAGAAGCAAATGGTGCACAAAAATAAATAAAAACATTTCATATTTTTATTGAAGTTTTGAAAAGGCACGAGACAATTTCTTTGTAAAGTAAGTGTTAGTCTGAAAGCATTAAATATATTGCTATTCAATATTTCAATGTCTTTTTAACACACATTTTGCACCAGTGGACCCTTGTTAAAGATGCACTATGCAGAAATCACTCTGCCATTTCCTGGTTGCTAAAATTCTAATAGTTCTGCTTATTTCAGTTTAGTGTAGAGATGTATAGTGTAGAGAATCATTGTACCATCTAAACTGCTGTGAGATATATTTTCCATAACCAAAAATATTGTATTTTCAGCTGTTTGAAAATGGTATACAAAACTGAAAGTAAAAGATGGAAAAACAAAATGTTAAACCGGGGAGCATAGAAATAGCGCACATAGAACATATACAGCTTCTTAGACTTGCTTTCAATGAATGACAGATCTATAACTTCCATTTCTATGTGAATTTGGTCAGGTCGCCCGAAAAGTTACATATTGCCGCTTTAAACGTGCATCTCAGTTCTTTCCCAGTAAAATAATTGAAATAAAGGTTTACTCTCTTGTCAGCTTGTAATGGTTTATGAAGAGGGATGTTACTGACTGCCGGGACTTTTATCTTCTTGATCAGGACTGAACCCTCAACCATGACATTTTTTTCTAGTGTGATCAACTTTATAGACTATATAATAAGAACTTGAACAAGCTTGCCATATCAGTAAGAGATTGAATGGGATGTATCTGTGATGATACTTGTTGGAGGTGATGAAATCCTGGTTCTTTAGAGCAAAATCCACCTACAGATTTTCGTTATGGAAATGTAATAATTGCATTATCAATATTGAGATAGTGAAATAGGTTTAGAAAAGTACTCTCTACCTGTACTGTCATTTGAAAAGTATATTATTCAGATTGTTATGGTTCGAACCAGAGCCATATATCACACACATATTACAATCGAACATGTTATTGATGACGAAGAATACCTAAACGTATTCATGGTCCCATCCATGTCCATTCTACATACCACCTCGCCTCACTAGTGCACAGTTTGCAAGGTGTGCAAGTTCAGACCAATCGACGACGATCGCGTCGTGGGCGGTAAACAATTTGTTGTTGATCATTTCGGATGACGTCTACAGCCTTGCGCAGCCGCAGCCCGGTAGCAGAAGATGGTGCTTATCAAGGAATAGTGAGTTGAAGTATTTGAAATCTAATTTCGTCGTATATAAATATACAATGTATTGAGTCGATGTGGCAATACTTTAAAAGAACATTTGTTGTTGTCTCATGTCAGTGTATTTCTGGAAGATGAGAGGAAATTGTGAGCGTTCTGGTCCTGGTGGGTCGGGATGTGGATTCATGATACCGGTGTTTAGGCCTAGACAGCAGCGATAGCTAGCTAGGTTTCTAGCATTCTAGCTTTGAATGAATCTTAATGGAGGAAGCCCGTTAGCTAGCTAGTTAACTATTTGTCTTTACACCTATACAATGAGAATGGATGTTAACTAGCTAGTTAGCCAACATGGTGCCACAAGTTTGGGTAGGTCTCGTGAGTGACAGATTATCAAGGTTCCGCCACCGGGGGGCTCGTGTTTAGACAATAATAGATATTGTCAGTGAGATGTTTATGCGCAATGGAAAAGACCATGCAATTCAAATGGCAGGTAATGCGGGACACAAACTACCACGCTAACTAATGTTAGTTAGCTACTGTATCCATGTAAATCGTTCACAAGCACGTAAGGTAATTGATCAGGTCGGGTGGCTAACATGCACCATGCATGACACTTAAGCTAATTACTACTAGCTAGCCCGTTATTTTTAGACCGTGGTGTGTTCAGCCTGTCTTTCCTGGCGAAACATGCAACTTGCAGAGGCTTAGTCCCGTCTGACTTCCCGGGTTTCCCTGCCTGGTTTGTTCTTAATTTAACAGCTCAGGCTTGTTACTTCAGCTGCAGCGGTTTTCATGGCAACCAAATATAGCTAGCTTCCAACCTTAAGCACAATGCCAATAGATCCCCCATCCACCCTGTATTGCTCAATGCTGTTTCAAAAATTTTAATATGTGTATCTTTAGCTGCCCAAGACATTCCTGACCTGTTGGTCAAGAGTGCAATGACTGTCCAAGTGTGTCATCCAGATTTGATTTAGGGCTGTCTATAATTAAATTGCTTCATACCCCTACAGACCCAGGCTCGAGTTGTGTGTGTGTACTGTAGTGTTGCTCAGGGTGGCACAGGACACATCCCCTATCAGTTGTCAAGACAACTAAAGTGTGCCTTCCTCTGAGGTTTATGGGTGGGGACAGAACAGTCAGCTGGTTTATCTGATACTCCCTCAGGTGACACAGGAGTGACACCACTGGGGACATGACTAAAATATCAATACATCTATTTGCATTTTCCAAAGTTCTTCCATGCAGCCTGCTCTGTGCTTTCCCATATCATGTTTTATGACGATATCTGTGGGAATTCAGTTACCATAGCTAGGGCTTGTAATTGCTCTAATATCTAGAACCAGTATGTTGTATTGCAGTGGGCACAGTAGTTTGTGTTTCATCAATTGACCTGGTGTGTAAAGCACAGCACACTATCTGAGTAAATTGAACATGTCTCTTTATCACTGAAATGTCAACCTGGAGAGTGTTACTCTGCTGGACTCGACTAACTTTGAATAACCTCTGAATTTTGTAGAGGATTGAGATTGACTCTCACCTATGACAGAATCGTGCTTGGATTCTGTTTGTTTTTGAGAAATAAAAAGATACATCATGACTACTTTCCATAAGGGTTTGGTTGGGAGTTGGCCAGGCAGGACTAGCTTACCCTACATGGTTTTGGAATATGGAGTTAAGAGAATGATTTTGAGAGGATAAGTTGTGCTCGTCTCTTATGGCCCAGAACGAGGCTTGTTCATATTGTTCTTCTTCGAGAGCATGGCAGCGGGCCTGTCTCTGTTTAATGAGTGCTATCTTTTTAGACTTAGTCTAGTCTTAGTCATTTTGACAAATATAATTAAGTCTTGGTCGCATTTTATTATTAGAATAATGATTTCGTTTAGTTATTGTCAAAATGACACAGTGGGCTGTTTTAGTCAATGAAATGTCCTTTAATTTTAGTCATTACATTTTTGCATCATTAACCTATAGTAAACATAAAACACCTTGTAAATTAATTCACAGTGCATTAGACTGTAATATACTACTGAGATGGTAGGCTATTCAAGAAATACGTCCGAGCAGGAATGCATGATATTTTGATGTGCTAGCTAATCCAGTGATTGTCATGAATTGTGGGTTGACAATTAGGCTATTGTTGTTATATTTTACTGTTAAAATAGGGCACCAGAATTTTCAGAGTTTTGTTGTTCAACAGAGATGAATTTACCTACATCTTTGGGTGCGTTCGGAAATTGCCTCCAGTGTGTCAGTGCGCTCTGGTTGTAAATTCAGAGCATTGTCAGGTTCTGGACGCTCTGGCAGAGGAGTAGGGTTGATCCGAGCGTTCTGATCTCAACCGCAGTCAAGCATTTAAGCTAAAGTTGGCTTGCTAGCTGTTTGCAGACACAAATGAGAGAAGTCCTCACTCTAACCATTTTACTTGCACTAGCAGAGCAGGTTAGGCTGTTCTCATGTTATCTAGAGCGTTAGAGACTGTACCTGTGCTGCTGGCAACAATTTAAATATGTTTTTTTTCGCCAAGGTTCACTGACACCGGCAACATTCCACTAGGTTGTTGTGCGTTCGTAAATTCATCAGTTATTCTGCTGTGAATTTGCGAACACACCTTTTATGTGTACTAATATCATAGGCTAATTGAGCTCAATATTAAGAGATGATTAAAAAATATACCCACACAAAGCTGAGAACAACAGTAGTTGCTTCCAAAGTTATGCATTTCCCACAATTGGATTGTGAAATGTTATATAATCAGAATCCTTTTTTCTCTCCCAGAGTGGATATTGAGGGAGAGAGAGAGAGGGGCTTGCTCATCACAGCAGCAGTCCCCAGCGACTGGACATACACTTTCAATTAAAGAATAGTGAGGATAATGCACTTTACTGTTTGATCAAATCATTGTTATAGCTGCCAAACGTATGATGTTTTGAAACTATTAAGTGAGGACCATGTAATGAATGTTTAGGTATTGATGTGACCAATTCAATATTTTACGCCCACAGCCAAGTCAAAGTTGTCTGTGTCTGCCGCTTGACATATTCTAACTATATTGTAATCAAAGTTCTGTCATAAGTAGTGGTATGTTAGTGATACACCTATATAACATGTTTGGCCGATACCAATATCCAATATATTCCTTGTCCAAAAGAAACAATACTGATAACTGATATTTTAGCCTCCTTTTAAGCATTCTAGTACAGTTAAATAGTTAACACACACATGGATGCAGCGGTCTAAGGCACTGCATCTCAGTGCAAGAGGCGTCATTACAGTCCCTGGTTCGATTCCAGGCTGTATCACATCCGGCTGTGATTGGGAGTCCCATAGGGCAGCGCACAATTGGCCCAGCGTTGTCCGGGTTTGGCCAGTGTAGGCCGTCATTGTAAATAAGAATTTGTTCTTAACTGACTTTCCTAGTTAAATAAAGGTTACACACACAAACCACACTGACCAAAAAGTTATTTGTTGGCATTTACGTATGTCCCCCATTAACAGTAAAACATAATCATTTGTTCAGTCGTTTCATTCTCAACCAGGATTTATATGGAACGCTGTTTGGGTCTTTGCGTGTCAAAAAATAAAACAATGACCAGTAGATCAGCTTGTTGACCTATCAGGACCTGAATATGACTGCACGTCACATAATAATTTAACGCGTTGATGAATTTTTTACGTAGTTATTACACATTGATTACACTATCACTCGTATTTCATATGTCACAACGATTAATCGATACCTATGCTATGATGCTGGTAAAGTTGTCTCACGCACCTATAGTGCTGGTCATAAAAAAAAAGCTAGTTCATGGATGCAAACAATGTTCTTCCCCAAAAACATAGCAAAACGACATAAGTAGCTATAGTTAGCTAGCTAGCTAACTAACTATATAGCTAGGGGTCATCATCTAAAATGACCCTAATGTATAAGACAGTTTTTATTGGATTCATGGTGGTCGGACCCATCTATGTGAAGCTAGCCACAATAAGGATTAGTCACAATGGTGGACTTTGCGGTTACCCTTCAAAATAAAAGCATGGCATAATTCTACTATACTCAGCAAAAAAAGAAAAGTCATTTTTTCAGGACCCTGTCTTTCAAAGATAATTTGTAAAAATCCAAATAACTTCACAGATCTTCATTGTAAAGGGTTTAAACACTGTTTCCCCATGCTTGTTCAATGAACCATAAACAATGAATAAACATGCACCTGTGGAATGGTTGTTAAGACACTAACAGTGTACAGACGGTAGGCAATTAAGGTCACAGTTATGAAAACTTAGGACACTAAAGAGGCCTTTCTACTGACTCTGAAAAACACCAAAAGAAAGATGCCCAGGGTCCCTGCTCATCTGCATGAACGTGCCTTAGGCATGCTGCAAGGAGGCATGAGGACTGCAGATGTGGCCAGGGCAATAAATTGCAATGTCCGTACTGTGAGACACCCTAAGACGGCGCTATAGGAAGACAGGGCGGACAGCTGATCGTCCTCGCAGTGGCAGACCACGTGTAACAACACCTGCACAGGATCGGTACATCCTGACATCACACCTGCGGGACAGGTACAGGATGGCAACAACAACTGCCCGAGTTACACCAGGAACGCACAATGTCTCCATCAGTGCTCAGACTGTCCGCAATAGGCTGAGAGAGGCTGGACTGAGGGCTTGTAGGCCTGTTGTAAGGCAGGTCCTCACCAGACATCACCGGCAACAATGTCGCCTATGGGCACAGACCCACCGTCGGTGGACCAGACCAGAATGGCAAAAAGTGCTCTTCACTGACGAGTCGCGGTTTTGTCTCACCAGGGGTGATGGTCGGGTTCACGTTTATCGTCAAAGGAATGAGTGTTACACCGAGGCCTGTACTCTGGAGCGGGATTGATTTGGAGGTGGAGGGTCTGTCATGTTCTGGGGCGGTGTGTCACAGCATCATCGGACTGAGCTTGTTCTCATTGCAGGCAATCTCAACGCTGTGCGTTACAGGGAAGACATCCTCCCTCATGTGGTACCCTTCCCACAGGCTCATCCTGACATGCTCAATGGGATTGAGATCCGGGCTCTTCACTGGCCATGGCAGAACACTGACATTCCTGTCTTGCAGAAAATCACATACAGAACGAGCAGTATGGCTGGTGGCATTGTCATGCTGAAGGATCATGTCAGGATGAGCCTGCAGGAAGGATGCCACATGAGGGAGGAGGATGTCTTCCCTGTAATGCACAGCGTTGAGATTGACAACAATGTTTGGAGGAAAGAGGGGGATGCTTGCAAGCCGAAGAACACCATCCCAGCTATGAAGCAGGGGGGTGGCAGCATCATGTTGTGGGGGTGCTTTGCTGCAGGAGGGACTGGTGCACTTCACAAAATAGATGGCATCATGAGGAAGGAAAATTATGTGAATATATTGAAGCAACATCTCAAGACATCGGTCAGGAAGTTAAAGCTTGGTTGCAAATGGGTCTTCCAAATGGACAATGACCCCAAGCATACTTCCAAAGTTGTGGAAAAATGGCTTAAGGACAACAAAGTCAAGGTATTGGAGTGGCCATCACAAAGCCCTGACCTCAACCCTATAGAAAATTTGTGGGCAGAGCTGAAAAAGCATGTGCGAGCAAAGAGGCCTACAAACCTGACTCGGTTACACCAGCTCTGTCAGGATGAATGAGGCCTACAAACCTGACTCAGTTACACCAGCTCTGTCAGGAGGAATGGGCCAAAATTCACCCAACTTATTGTGGAAGGATACCCGAAAGTTTGACCCAAGTTAAACAATTTAAAGGCAATGCTACCAAATACTAATTGAGTGTATGTTAACTTCTGACCCACTGGGAATGTGATGAAAAATAAAAGCTGAAAGTCATTGTCTACTATTATTCTGACATTTTACATTCTTAAAAATAAAGTGGTGATCCTAACTGAGACACGCAATTTGTACTATGATTAAATGTCAGGAATTGTGAAAAACTGAGTTTAAATGTATTTGGCGAAGGTGTATGTAAACGTCCAACTTCAACTGTATATGCTGCCCCCGTGTTTACATATGGGGGAAGCTGCTATAAGAGGTGAGGTAAATGGAGGAAGCAGCTATCGGCCTAGGTAATACAGTTGGGTGATATAGCTAGGACGTAAACTATTTCCGACGGGCTTGAACATTTGAAAAGAACTGTGTAGGCCCATCTCTTCAACCCCCTGAATAAGCACCCAAATAAAATGTTCAACTGAAGTCAACTGTGTGGAGAAATTGTCAGTTCATTGGAGCTCCTCCCTAATAGAATGTGTTCAGCTCAGTGGTCTAGATGATGAACAGACAAGTCTCACTATGTGCAGGGTTACTGGAGGTCACTCCTGGCTCTGGTTGAACTCAGCCAAGTCAGGCTGAGGTGTGCAGGTGGACATTTTATTGGGATGAATCTTGTCTTGGCTATACCTTTTAAAATGTTTTTATCATTAAAACAGAAATTAGCTGTTTTAATTTAAGCCATAAGGTTAGCAGTGTGGTTAGGGTTAGATGTTATGACTTTGGCTAGGCCAGCTAGTTACCACCCTGCAGGGCTGCCTCCAGGACAAGATTCCTCCCAATAAATGCCAACCTGCCTGAGGCATGAGTTGTGGTGTTCTGTAAGGGAATGGTTTCTGGTCTCTTTGTGTGACACTGGTAGAAAGTTTATTTCTTCTGTTTGCTGATTTGTATTTTTTTTACTCTCTCACAGCCGCGTGATCCTACCGATCTCTGTGCAAGAGGTGAGTAACACGATGTCATTACCCACGTACACACCACCCCATTTTTTTGGTTGCTAGTTTCCTGCTTTCATGCAAGTCTGTACATGCATGAAAGAAGGTCATAAATGCTGTTTGCCTTGATATTACCTTCTTCTGAGAAGCTATTTGTCAGACATGTCTTTCTCTCCACTGCATTCCATTTACCCTTATTTCTCGGGGTCATGCTGCCGTCAGTGTTTTAACTCCAGCCTTGAGAGATGTGATGTTCTCCTGCAGCATGGGATGTAACAGCAGCAGCCCATAAAGGTTTTAGTGCAGTACTAAGTGTGACAGCTGTAACGTCATCAGCCTGGTGGGGTCAATTTATCCTGACAGAAAAGGCTATTTACCCAAAGAGTCAGGCTCTACTAACTGAAGGAGACGATTCAATCACCTAACTTCCATGTAAAGATTTACCTCAGGGCGGCAGGTGTCCCAGCAGTTAAGAGAGTTGGGTAAATAAACTAAAGGTTGCTGGTTCAAATTCCAGAGTGAACTAGGTGAAAAATCTGTCTATGTTCCCTAGAGCAAGGCACTTAACCCTAATTGGTCCTGTAAGTCACTCTGGAGAAGTGTCTGCTAAATGACTACAATGTGTGGTTGTAATTCCAACTACTATAGTTGTTAAATGTATTAATGATATGGAGTAAGTTGGCCTTTATTGATCCCCAGGCAGAGTTGTAGATGCTCGTGTAAAATTCCATTAGTCTAGCTGTTCACCTTCCCCGTTACCTCTAGATGAGCCCAGGGTATCAAACAAAGCATTAGATTTATAGTGTTGCAAATTAATTTCAGCCACCAGCAATTCACACTTAGGTGTTAAGCATACCTTTGACCTTTGTGTGTTTTAGACTCTAGCGAAACAGTAGCTTTGTGACTGGGATTGACGACCCCAGCCTGTAGAACAGCAGGTCAGACCTCATAAGATGCTGCAGAATGCTTTCTCTCTTCCTTCCTCCCTCTCTCTCCCTTGGAATCAATTCCAATCAAGCCAGATACATTGCAGCCACTGACCCAAGGTTCCAGTTTATCTGAGAAACTCCATTCGTCATCTTTTGTCCCTTAAGTGGAACCCTGTGTTAGTGATGCACCAATATTACATTTTTGGCCGATACTGATATACAATATTTTCCTTGCCCCAAAAAAATGATACCGATATTTACAATTTTAGCAGCCTTTTAAGCATTATAGTACAGTTAAATAGTTAACACGCACACATGGACACAGCGGTCTAAGACACTG
Source organism: Oncorhynchus mykiss (assembly GCF_013265735.2). Taxonomy (NCBI): domain Eukaryota; kingdom Metazoa; phylum Chordata; class Actinopteri; order Salmoniformes; family Salmonidae; genus Oncorhynchus; species Oncorhynchus mykiss. The sequence goes on from NC_048576.1 coordinate 17,476,424, forward strand.
CATCTCAGTGCAAGAGGTGTCACTACAGTCCCTGGTTCGAATCCAGGCTGTATCACATCTAGCCGTGATTAGGAGTCCCATAGGGCTGTGCACAATTGGCCCAGCGTCGTCCGGGTTTGGCCCGGGGTAGGCCGTTATTGTAAATAAGAATGAATTCTTAACTGACTTGCCTAGTTAAATACAGGTTACACACACACACACACACACCCACCCCACACTGGCCAAAAAGTTATTTTGCTGGCAATTACGCATGTCCCCTTTACCAGTAAAACATAATCAAAACCTATTTCTTTCACTTACTTGCTGTGCTGTTTTGTTGTTCATTTCATATGTCACAACGATTCATCGATACGTATGCTATGATGCTGGCGAAGTTGTCTCGCGCACCTACAGTGCTGGTCATAAGAAAATGCCAGCTAGCTCATGGATGCAAAAATGTTCTTCCCCAAAAACATAGCAAAACGACATCTGTTTCAGTAACTATAGTTAGCTAGCTGTCATCTAAAATAACTCTAAGTTATAAGACCGTTCTTAGTTGATTAATGGTGGTCGGACCCATCTATGTGAAGCTAGCCACAATAAGGATTAGCCACAATAGAGGACTTTGCGGTTAGCCTTCAAAATAAAAGTCATGCAAGTTAATACAAATACTAGAATTATGCCATAATTGAATAGATCGTGCTAAACGAGGTTGGGGTGTTGTTTATATAAAATCAACAAAATACATTTTGTTAGTTTGACAAAATTCAGTTGAAATCACACTGGATATATTATACTTTAGACTTGCATTGGGGCATACTTATTTCACTGTACATGGGGTATCAGTCTCCTCAGTGACACCCAGAGAACATTAGTGTCGTAGCTCTTATTGCGGGACTCTGTGAATTGAGCAACATCTATTGTCAACCTATGTGTATTGAATACTATTCCCGAGGAAAAACAATACTGTGTGAATGTTTTAGTCTGATAACTCTGAGGAGGACGTTGGGGAAAAAATATCTTTGGTATTGAGTAGACTGATACCCCATTTCATTGATCCCCAATCCTTAGGTAAAACTGTATAGTGCAATATGAATGTCAATACACACAATAGGCTGACTGGGGAGGGGATTTCACACAGTCACAGTCCCGCGAAAGAGCTACACCGCTCTACACTGCTCCAACTCTTAACAGTTGTGTTCTGTGGGTGTCACCGAGTAGATTGATACCCCATTTCATCGCTTCACATTCCTGCCTTGTTTAACATTATCTAGTCTAAATATGGCATGATTCCACCCCTCTGTATCACTTTCAAAGAGGTACCTTTATTTTGAAGGCAAAACGCAAATTCCACTATTGCGCCTAATCCTTATTGTGGCGAGCTTCCCAACACATAACCCAGTCCGGCCGGTCGAGCCTCACTACCCAGATGAAGCTAACTGACTGCTTATAAAGTTAGCTTTGGGCAACAGGGTTAAGTAGCTGGCTAGCTATTTATTTTCATGAACTGAAGTTCAATTTCAACAGGCGAACAGCAAGTGGCAACCTAGCTAATACTTACTCACAATAATTCCTAAATCATTGCTAAGAATAATGAAATTGACTGCAGTTTCTACTGGTCATTGTTTTCAGTCTGGTTGTATAGGTACCAAGCTAAAGCTAGCGAGCTAACCCAGAAGTTGCGGTCGAACAAACAATGCTTTATTACCAATGTGGTGTTGTAAACACATCGTTCGTGGCTGGTGTTTGCTTGTTTGCAGACTTTTTGTACAGCTTTGACAGTGCTACTTATAGTAGTGGTGGTGCTTGGCTTGCACATGCAAATTCAGAACACACAACATTCTATAATGGTAGTGTGTTATTTGACGTGTATCTTTTTTTTGACACGCAAAGACCCAAACGGTGTTCCATAGTATGTCATGAAGCTAATAGCAGTGACGCTATTACTGTGAAACTCCGGTAGGGCAACGTGTACCGGTGCTCGACCAGTCAGCGAAAGCCAACATCACCCACGACGGAGAACGGTTGATTGTCAAGGGCAATGAATTCCATTATCTTGAAACTAGGCATAGGGCCGATACCGATTTTGGCATTTTTAGCTAATATCGGCCGATTCCAATATGTTCACCGATATATCGTGCATCCCTACCCTCTGTGTGTGTGTGTGTGTGTGTGTGTGTGTGTGTGACTTGTTTAAAGAAAAACAGGATGGATGGGGGGGTCAGAATTGGTCCGGTGACTGTATTGGACCTCTCTCTATGGCACTGTCAATGTTCTCTCTATCTCGCTCTCCCCCAAACAATTCACAGATTTGTGTTGTCCTGCTCCTAGCCCATAAAGTCACAACCTCCGTCCTGATATGTTTAGTGTAACCTTTATTTAACTAGGCAGGTCAGTTAAGAACAAAGTATTATTTACAATGACTGCCTACACCAGCCAAACCCAGATGACGCTGGGCAAATTGTGCGCCGCCCTATGGGACGCCCAATCACGGCCAGTTGTAATACAGCCTGGATTCGAGCCATGGTGCCTGTAGTGACGCCTCTAGCACTGAGATGCAGTGCCTTAGACCACTGCACTGCTTGGGAGCCCATTTAGAGAGTTCATGTGTGTAAAATTCAATTAGCTGTCTGTATCCCAAGTCACTAACACTTAATTTGGCTGCTCATAAACCATATAAACATAACATCAAATAAACGTACACATCCCATTTACCATTAACAGGGATTCTGTGTTAGGATTGGTCAGTGATTCGCTGAATTGTTTTGTGCTACTGTGACACATATATATATATATATATATGTATGTATATATGTATGTATATATATATAAATATTCTTATTAAATACTCTTTTCTTTACATAGTTGAATGTGCTAACAACAAAATGACACAAAAATGATCAATGGAAATCAAATTTATCAACCCATGGAGGTCTGGATTTGGAGTCACACTCAAAATTAAAGTGGAAAACCACACTACAGGCTGATCCAACTTTGATGTAATGTCCTTAAAACAAGTCAAAATGAGGCTCAGTAGTGTGTGTGGCCTCCACGTGCCTGTATGGCCTCCCTACAACGCCTGGGCATGCTCCTGATGAGGTGGCAGATGGTCTCCTGAGGGATCTCCTCCCAGACCTGGACTAAAGCATCCGCCAACTCCTGGACAGTCTGAGGTGCAACGTGGCGTTGGTGGATGGAGCGAGACATGATGTCCCAGATGTGCTCAATTGGATTCAGGTCTGGGGAACGGGCGGGCCAGTCCATAGCATCAATGCCTTCCTCTTGCAGGAACTGCTGACACACTCCAGCCACATGAGGTCTAGCATTGTCTTGCATTAGGAGGAACCCAGGGCCAACCGTACCAGCATATGGTCTCACAAGGGGTCTGAGGATCTCATCTCGGTACCTAATGGCAGTCCGGCTACCTCTGGCGAGCACATGGAGGGCTGTGCGGCCCCCCAAAGAAATGCCACCCCACACCATGACTGACCCACCGCCAAACTGGTCATGCTGGAGGATGTTGCAGGCAGCAGAATGTTCTCCACGGCGTCTCCAGACTCTGTCACGTCTGTCACATGTGCTCAGTGTGAACCTGCTTTCATCTGTGAGGAGCACAGGGCGCCTGTGGCAAATTTGCCAATCTTGGTGTTCTCTGGCAAATGCCAAATGTCCTGCACGGTGTTGGGCTGTAAGCACAACCCCCACCTGTGGACGTCGGGCCCTCATACCACCCTCATGGAGTCTGTTTCTGACCGTTTGAGCAGACACATGCACATTTGTGGCCTGCTGGAGGTCATTTTGCAGGGCTCTGGCAGTGCTCCTCCTGCTCCTCCTTGCACAAAGGCGGAGGTAGCGGTCTTGCTGCTGGGTTGTTGCCCTCCTACCGCCTCCTCTACGTCTCCTGATGTACTGGCCTGTCTCCTGGTAGCGCCTCCATGCTCTGGACACTACGCTGACAGACACAGCAAACCTTCTTGCCACAGCTCGCATTGATGTGCCATCCTGGATGAGCTGCACTACCTGAGCCAGTTGTGTGGGTTGTCCAGGTGCACTTTTGAAAAATTCAGACGTGCAGCAATGTTTTTTTTGGACAGCAGTTGCTTCTTCCGTGATGTCCTCCCATGAACACCATTATTGTTTAGTGTTTTACATATCGTAGACTCGTCAACAGAGATGTTAGCATGTTCTAGAGAATTCTGTAAGTCTTTAGCTGCCACTCTAGGATTCTTCTTAACCTCATTGAGCATTCTGCGCTGTGCTCTTGCAGTCATCTTTGCAGGACGGCCACTCCTAGGGAGAGAAGCAACAGTGCTGAACTTTCTCCATTTATAGACAATTTCTCTTACTCTGGACTGGTGAACATCAAGACTTTTAGAGATACTTTTTTTTTTTACCCTTTCCAGCTTTATTCAAGTCAACAATTCTTAATCTTAGGTCTTCTGAGATCTCTTTTGTTTGAGGCATGGTTCACATCATCTTGTGAACAGCAAACTCAAATTTTGTGAGGTTTTTTTTATAGGGCAAGGCAGCCCTAACCAACATCTCCAATATCATCTCATTGATTGGACTCCAGGTTAGCTGACTCCTGATCAAATTAGCTTTTGGAGAAGTCATTAGCCTAGGGGTTCACATACAGTTGAAGTTGGAAGTTTACATTTAAACTCAGTTTTTCACAATTCCTGACATTTAATCCTAGTAAAGATTCCCTGTCTTAGGTCAGTTAGGATCACCACTTTATTTTAAGAATGTGAAATGTCAGAATAATAGTAGAGAGTGATTTATTTCAGCTTTTATTTCTTTCATCACATTCCCAGTTGGTCAGAAGTTTGCATGCACTCAATTAGTATTTGGTAGCATTGTCTTTAAATTGTTAAACTTGGGTCAAACGTTTCGGGTAGCCTTCCACAAGCTTCCCACAATAAGTTGGGTGAATTTTGGCCCATTCCTCCTGTCAGAGCTGGTGTAACTGAGTCAGGTTTGTAGGCCTCCTTGCTCGCACACACTTTTTCTTTTCTGCCCACAAATGTTCTATAGGGTTGAGGTCAGGGCTTTGTGATGGCCACTCCAATACCTTGACTTGGTTGTCCTTAAGCCATTTTGCCACGACTTTGGAAGTATGCTTGGGGTCATTGTCCATTTGGAAGACACATTTGTGACCAAGCTTTAACTTCCTGACTGGTGTCTTGAGATGTTGCTTCAATATATTCACATAATTTTCCAGCCTCCTGATGCCATCTATTTTGTGAAGTGCACCAGTCCCTCCTGCAGCAAAGCACCCCCACAACATGATGCTGTTCTGTGTGTGGACTCAGCTTCAAACGACTGGCACATCTGAAGTCACACCATCGCAAACACAGGCCAAATCTCTTGGACTGATTTTGTTATTGATACATTTTTCTGCTCTGACGACGAGCTCATGTCTGAAGGAGACGACACCTGCGAGGGTAAAAAAAAACACGCCCTGTTAAGAACTCTCTTTATTTTTTAAAATATTTTTTTATATATATTGACTTTCAATGTGCTTCACGGTTGGGATGGTGTTCTTCGGCTTGCAAGCCTCCCCCTTTTTCCTCCAAACATATTGATGCTCATTATGGCCAGACAGTTATATTTTTGTTTCATCAGACCAGAGGACATTTCTCCAAAAAGTACGATCTTTGTCCCCATGTGCAGTTGCAAACCGTAGTCTGGCTTTTTTATGGCGGTTTTGGAGCAGTGGCTTCTTCCTTGCTGAGCGGCCTTTCAGGTTATGTCGATATAGGACTCGTTTTACTGTGGATATAGATACTTTTGTACCTGTTTCCTCCAGCATCTTCACAGGGTCCTTTTCTGTTGTTCTGGGATTGATTTGCACTTTTCGCACCAAAATACGTTCATCTCTAGGAGACAGAACGCGACTCCTTCTGACCCACTGGAATTGTGATGCAGTGAATTATAAGTGAAATAATCTGTCTGTAAACAACTTTTGGAAAAATGACTTGTCATCCACAAAGTAGATGTCCTAACTGACTTGCTAAAACTATAGTGTGTTAACAAGAAATTTGTGGAGAGGTTGAAAAAACTAGTTTTAATGACTCCAACCGAAGTGTATGTAAACTTCCGACTTCAACTGTACGTTTTCCAACCTACTCTGTGAATGTTTTAAATTATGTATTCAATATAGACAAGAAAAATACATGTATTTGTGTGTTTATTAGTTTAGGCACACTATGTTGTCCATTGTTGTGATCAGATCAAATTTGATGACCAATTTATGTAGAAATCCAGGTAATTCCAAAGGGTTCACATACTTTTTCTTGTCAGTGTATATATTATGTGACCGGTTTCTCTGTGCTCTTTTTCTGTGTTGCAGTACCAAGTTGGTCAGCTGTTCACCGTAGCTGAGGCCAGTAAGAATGAGACGGGGGGAGGAGAAGGCATTGAGGTGCTGATTAATGAACCCTATGAGGAAGAGGGAGAGAAGGGACAGTACACACATAAAGTTTACCATCTGAAGAGGTACAGTAGTACATGCACACAAACATACAGTGCCTTGCGAAAGTATTCGGCCCCCTTGAACTTTGCGACCTTTTGCCACATTTCAGGCTTCAAACATAAAGAAATAAAACTGTATTTTTTTGTGAAGAATCAACAACAAGTGGGACACAATCATGAAGTGGAACGACATTTATTGGATATTTCAAACTTTTTTAACAAATCAAAAACTGAAAAATTGGGCGTGCAAAATTATCCAGCCCCCTTAAGTTAATACTTTGTAGCGCCACCTTTTGCTGCGATTACAGCTGTAAGTCGCTTGGGGTATGTCTCTATCAGTTTTGCACATCGAGAGACTGACATTTTTTTCCCATTCCTCCTTGCAAAACAGCTTGAGCTCAGTGAGGTTGGATGGAGAGCATTTGTGAACAGCAGTTTTCCGTTCTTTCCACAGATTCTCGATTGGATTCAGGTCTGGACTTTGACTTGGCTATTCTAACACCTGGATATGTTTATTTTTGAACCATTCCATTGTAGATTTTGCTTTATGTTTTGGATCATTGTCTTGGGGACGGAGATTTGTCTTCCAACGTCTCAGGTCTTTTGCAGACTCCATCAGGTTTTCTTCCAGAATGGTTCTGTATTTGGCTCTATCCATCTTCCCATCAATTTTAACCATCTTCCCTGTCCCTGCTGAAGAAAATCAGGCCCAAACTATGATGCTGCCACCACCATGTTTGACAGTGGGGATGGTGTGTTCAGGGTGATGAGCTGTGTTGCTTTTACGCCAAACATAACATTTTGCATTGTTGCCAAAAAGTTCAATTTTGGTTTCATCTGACCAAAGCACCTTCTTCCACATGTTTGGTGTGTCTCCCAGGTGGCTTGTGGCAAACTTTAACCGACACTTTTTATGGATATCTTTAAGAAATGGCTTTCTTCTTGCCACTCTTCCATAAAGGCCAGATTTGTGCAATATACGACTGATTGTTGTCCTATGGACAGAGTCTCCCACCTCAGCTGTAGATCTCTGCAGTTCATCCAGAGTGATCATGGGCCTCTTGGCTGCATCTCTGATCAGTCTTCTCCTTGTATGAGCTGAAAGTTTAGAGGGACGGCCAGGTCTTGGTAGATTTGCAGTGGTTTTGCAGTGATTTCAATATTATCGCTTGCACAGTGCTCCTTGGGATGTTTAAAGCTTGGGAAATCTTTTTGTATCCAAATCCGGCTTTAAACTTCTTCACAACAGTATCTCGGACCTGCCTGGTGTGTTCCTTGTTCTTCATGATGCTCTCTGCGCTTTTAACGGACCTCTGAGACTATCACAGTGCAGGTGCATTTATACGGAGACTTGATTACACACAGGTGGATTGTATTTATCATCATTAGTCATTTAGGTCAACATTGGATCATTCAGAGATCCTCACTGAACTTCTGGAGAGAGTTTGCTGCACTGAAAGTAAAGGGGCTGAATAATTTTGCACGCCCAAGTTTTCAGTTTTTGATTTGTTAAAAAAGTTTGAAATATCCAATAAATGTCGTTCCACTTCACGATTGTGTCCCACTTGTTGTTGATTCTTCACAAAAAAATACAGTTTTATATCTTTATGTTTGAAGCCTGAAATGTGGCAAAAGGTCGCAAAGTTCAAGGGGTTCAAGAATACTTTCGCAAGGCACTGTACATCTGCCACCTAAGAGATGCATACACTGGGTGAGGACGAAGAGGAGAATACAGACACACACACATACACACTAATGCAAGGTTTCCCAAACTTTGTCCTGGGGTCTGCCCTGGGTGCATGTTTTGTTTTTGCGCTAGCACTACACAGCTGATTCAAATAATGAAAGCTTGATGATGAGTTGGTTATTTGAATCAGCTATGTAGTGTTAGGGCAAAAGCCAAAACGTGCTCCCAGGGTGGGCCCCAGGACCGAGTTTGGGAAACCCTGCAATCAGACTGCGTTTTGCCTAATTGACCCTTCGCTAAGGCCCTCCCCAGAATTGTGGGCAACCAATCGCTTGGTTGTTAAACAAGCTAGAGTCCCCTCTCCTCAGATAAGCTCTGGTTTCAAATGCATGTAAACCAATGAGGACAATGGCAAAAACTACATTTTCATTTAAAAAAGGATTGTTTAAATGGCTAAATCATTTAACAGTGCAGCAGGGGTACTTGCGACTGTGAGTCATGAAATGCATAGCCTGATGGAATATTTTTTTAAATCCGGAATTATGCATTTGTTTCATTGTTTGATAGCTGGTTAGCTAGCTCTGTCTCATTGACTATCATTGAAAACATTGCTAACATTAGCTAGCTAGCCAGTTAATATATCTTGTTTTCGCCAAATGTACAGTGCATTCGGTAAGTATTCAGACCCCTTGACTTTTTCCACATTGTATTAAATCGTTTTTTTCCCTCATCAATCTACACATAATGACAAAGCAAAAACATGCTTAGAATTTTTTGAAAATGTATTTAAAAAATATAAGAAACGGAAATACCTTATTTACATAAGTATTCAGATACTTTGCTATGAGACTCAACATTTCTTGAAACCTGTTTTCGCTTTGTCATTATGGAGTATTGTGTGTAGATTGATGAGGGAATTATTTTTTTTAAAGAGTTTTAAAAAAATGCTGTAACCTAGCAAAATGGGAAGGGGTCTGAATACTTTCCGAATGCACTGGATGTCATCTGCTGTCAATGTCAGGATACGATTTAAGAGCACTAGTTGGCTCCAAAAGTGGTTAGTAACTTTGACTGCATGCTGACAGCGCATTCCGAGCGGCTATCCGCACTAAAATACATTTGTATTATTTTTCTCCCCCTTTTTCCTCCCCAACTTTGTGGTATCCAGTTGGTAGTTACAGTATTGTCTCATCGCTGCAACTTCCGTACGGACTTGAGAGATGCGAAGGTCGAGAGCCTTGCGTCCTCCGAAACACAACCCAACCAAGTCGCACTGCTTCCTGACACAATGCCCATTTAACCCGGAAGCCAGCCGCACCAATGTGTCAGAGGAAACACCGTACACCTGGCAACCGTGTCAGCATGCACTGTGCCCGGCCCGCCACAGGAGTCGCTAGTGCGCGATGGGATAAGGACATCCCTGCCAGCCAAACCCTCCCCTAACCCTGATGACGCTGGGCCAATTGTGCGCCACCCCATGGGTCTCCCGGGCGTGGCCGGCTGAGACAGAGCCTGGGATCGAATCCAGAATCTCTAGTGGCACACTGCGATGCAGTGCCTTAGACCACTGCCCCACTCGGGAGGCCTACTAAAATACATTTTACCATGTTCCCGTGAAGCAATTGTAATGACAGTCCATTACAACATACCCGAGAGTCTCCTGATGAGCAAGGGGTAGTCTGCTTAATTTTTATTGTGTATTAGAAACACAGTTTGAGGTCATTGTGATGGGTTTTCTCAAGAATTTTGAATGGGCAATTGAGCTTCCCAGGAAAATATTGACCAAGGTAGTGACAATAACTAAAGGGGTGGGGCTTAGCCAAGGGTCAATTATTGGCAAAAGCGATGATCTGATTGGTCAAAAGATCCGAGTTGGACTGCCTGTGTAAAAGCTGAGTGTGTATGGCTGCAGATTGACTGCTGTCTCTCTCTCTCCTTGCAGTAAAGTCCCAGGCTGGTTGAGGTATATTGCACCTGAGGGAGCATTAGTTTTCCATGAAAAAGCCTGGAATGCCTACCCATACTGTCGCACCGGTGAGTACCACAACTCTAGTTTAAACACTCAATTGAGCCCATCTCTGATTGGGACTGGCTTGCAAGAAGATACCAACCCTACTGTTACGTTGGTTTACAATCAGCTGCACTGGAGTCGGAACGTAATCATGGTTACATTAAGACACTGGATCCGGTGCAAGATATGGGACGGAGTACCTCAATGCAGGGATGGGATATGCCACTGTACTCCAAATGTTACCTTTATCCACACTGCTCCATCACGAAGAAAAACAGCTTTTTTTTTCATCCTCATGCTAGCTAGCAGTACCCACAGCAGCCATTATGGAATGGTAGGTCACGGTGAACAAAAGGAGCTGATTGGCCGACACTGCCATTGCAAAATGATAGCAGTATTTCAGTCTTCTGATCCCTGCATTGAGGTACGTTTTCCATCCCATATCGCACGTCGGGTGTCTTAATGTAACCAGTATTAACAAGCATAGCGGTAGGGTCGGCATCTTCTGGCAAGGTAATTTGTCACTGATTATTTTATTGAAAGTAAACTGTTTCCCTTTTTCTTCTGTTGCTTGTTTTCTCCATCTGCGGCAGTTATAACGGTGAGTAGTGAGTGACCTGACACAAACACATGCACACTGGGGCCTTGCGGTTAAGAGCGTTGGGCCAGTAACGGAAAGGTCGCTGGTTCGAATCCCTGAGCCGGCAAGGTGGGAAAGTCTGCTCTTCTGCCCTTGAGCAAGGCAGTTAATCCCCAAAACTGCTATACGGGCGCCGATGACGTTGATTAAAGCAGCCCCCCCTCACCTCTCTGATTGAGGGGTTGAGTTAAATGCGGAAGACACATTTTGGTTGAAATGCATTCTTGTGCAACTGACTAGGTATCTCCCTTTCTCCCTTTTTTTTTACACAATGAACTGCTTACCCCTCCAAGGGGGAGACGAGCTTACAAAAGAGATACGGGGTAATTGGTTCCACTTCCATAGAAAAAACATACGAATGAGAACAGGTTCTAACCAGTTCTCACAGCCTATATGTCTTAAGATAGAGGAGTGATAGGATCTTTAAAGCCAAACCAGAGGAAACTAGATTTCTGCCTAGCTAGGTTTTTAGTGTCCGAAAGATAATGAGCCAGTAATAAATCACTTCTCTGTGCAGTATGTAAAGGGTTTACTGGACAGGTGTGGAACATTACCAGTGACTAGTACTATTCAACAACATACTGTAGCATTAGACTGCACCCACAAGCCCAAACAGATAATCAGTTAATTAGCTTAGCTGTGGAGTTTAAAATGGCCTTAGGCATCCCAGGACTCCATGCAAGACTTTCTCAGTATGAGATTCCCATTGGTTCTCCATTCAAGGCATTCTCAAGCTTGCAATTGGCTGACATTTTAAGGCTACTATATAGAGGAAGTGAACACTAAAGCCTTCTTGGAATTAGTTTCCTTCCCACCACAGAATCCATAGAATCAACTTATCAACCATTTGGAATGGTACACCCAACATGGCCGCCATCCTGACCCACATCAGCAACAATGAATGTATGCTTTGCCAGGCTAGATTAAAACATGGACAGAGATTTGATTTGATCCTTTTCTTTCATTGCTCACTTTTCTTTTCTCCTCCTCTCCCTCCAGAACGAGTATATGAAAGATGACTTCCTGATAAAGATTGAGACGTGGCACAAACCTGACATGGGAACTCTAGAAAACGTGCATGACTTGGATGGTCCTACGTGGAAGACAGTGGAGGTGATTCCCATCGACATCGCAGACAAAGATGTGGTGGCCCATGGGGTGAGTGGGCGTACGCGCACACACACTAGTTGAATACGTGGAACACTATTTGAAAAAATGGATCATTCCTCAATTGCGCATCAGACCTGACATCACTGTATTGGCTAAAGCAGTGAGTTTTTAACCACTCAGCCATGTTAGATCAGTGACATCAAGATTACTCTTATCCCAAGTGGTAATGTAGTCTGTCCCCTGTCCCAGGCACTGATGGTTATATCACCAGGGTATTTGTCTCCCCCATGTGGAGGAGTTGTGTCACTGCATGTTGACTGGTTGTCTCTGCCAGTCTACCTCCCTGCCAGAATCCCCCCCCCCCCCCCCCCCCCCCCTTTCGACATGAACGTGCACTCACTCAATTTTTCATTGCTGCGACTTGCTAGTTGAGATTTCTGATCATGTTAGGCTGCGTTTCATTTTATGTCGGTTTGATCACGGGGGAGGCACTAGTATTGTCTGCAGTTTTCGGTTTGGCTAACACATTTGAAACAAATAGTCTATAAATAAATCTCTTTGCCAAAATTCGGCATCTCTCCCATGTCTTATTTGACTAGTAGTTGTTCTGAAATGTTTATTGCTTGCCTGTGTGCCACAGAAAGTATTTGACTCTAGCCACAAATTGAAGGAAATTAGAAGGGGAGGGGGTTCGGTAAGGCTATTTTCTAATTTCCTTAATTTTGTGGCTAGAGTCAAATACTTTCTTTGGCACACACTACTGGTCAACATGAGCTAGAAAAAGTATTCTGAAGTGTGTCAGGCCTTGCAGTCCCAAGATAGAAGGGGTGGGGGTGGAATTTCGGCAGGCAAGAAAATGGCCTTGCCGAACCTTCTAATTTCTTTAATTTTGTGGCTAGTGTCATACTTTGTGGCACACATCAGAGTCAAATACTTTCTATAGAACAACCTTCACGTCAGGATAGGCAACGGAAAATAATAATGCATGTGTGTTATATTAAACATAGAGGAGGGAGAAAAATGTAGGCAAGCAATGAACAATTCAGAACAACTACTAGTTGAATAAGACATGGGAGAGAGAACGAATTTTGGCAAAGATATTTATTTATAGACTAATACACTTGAAACAAAAAGCCAAGCCGAAAACTGCAGACATTACTAGTGTCTCCCTCGCGATCAAACAACCATAAAAAATCAAATGAAACGCAGCCTGACATGATCAGAAATCTCAACTAGCATTGCAAGTTGCAGGGTGGGGGATTCTGTCAGGGGGGAGATTTTCAGCACAACACCGGAACAAAGTTCCTTGTTAGTCGCACAGTCTGCTCCTCTAACGTGTGTGTTACGTGCTTCTGTCCATGAAAGATTCCTGCCAGTCTAGTGTCATTCCTAGCCCTGTGTCTGGTGCTGTTAGCTAGGCAGTCTAGTGTCATTCCTAGCCCTGCGTCTGCTGCTGTTAGCCTGCCAGTCTAGTGTCATTCCTAGCCCTGTGTCAGCTGCTGTTAGCCTGCCAGTCTAGTGTCATTCCTAGCCCTGTGTCTGCTGCTGTTAGCCTGCCAGTCTAGTGTCATTCCTAGCCCTGTGTCTGCTGCTGTTAGCCTGCCAGTCTAGTGTCATTCCTAGCCCTGCCTCTGCTGCTGTTAGCCTGCCAGTCTAGTGTCATTCCTAGCCCTGTGTCTGCTGCTGTTAGCCTGGCAGTCTAGTGTCATTCCTAGCCCTGTGTCTGCTGCTGTTAGCCTGCCAGTCTAGTGTCATTCCTAGCCCTGTGTCTGCTGCTGTTAGCCTGCCAGTCTAGTGTCATTCCTAGCCCTGTGTCAGCTGCTGTTAGCCTGCCAGTCTAGTGTCATTCCTAGCCCTGTGTCTGCTGCTGTTAGCCTGCCAGTCTAGTGTCATTCCTAGCCCTGTGTCTGCTGCTGTTAGCCTGCCAGTCTAGTGTCATTCCTAGCCCTGTGTCTGCTGCTGTTAGCCTGCCAGTCTAGTGTCATTCCTAGCCCTGCGTCTGCTGCTGTTAGCCTGCCAGTCTAGTGTCATTCCTAGCTCTGCGTCTGCTGCTGTTAGCCTGCCAGTCTAGTGTCATTCCTAGCCCTGTGTCTGCTGCTGTTAGCCTGCCAGTCTAGTGTCATTCCTAGCCCTGTGTCTGCTGCTGTTAGCCTGCCAGTCTAGTGTCATTCCTAGCCCTGCGTCTGCTGCTGTTAGCCTGCCAGTCTAGTGTCATTCCTAGCCCTGCCTCTGCTGCTGTTAGCCTGCCAGTCTAGTGTCATTCCTAGCCCTGCCTCTGCTGCTGTTAGCCTGCCAGTCTAGTGTCATTCCTAGCCCTGCCTCTGCTGCTGTTAGCCTGGCAGTCTAGTGTCATTCCTAGCCCTGTGTCTGCTGCTGTTAGCCTGCCAGTCTAGTGTCATTCCTAGCCCTGTGTCTGCTGCTGTTAGCCTGCCAGTCTAGTGTCATTCCTAGCCCTGTGTCTGCTGTTGTTAGCCTGCCAGTCTAGTGTCATTCCTAGCCCTGCGTCTGCTGCTGTTAGCCTGCCAGTCTAGTGTCATTCCTAGCCCTGCGTCTGCTGCTGTTAGCCTGCCAGTCTAGTGTCATTCCTAGCCCTGCGTCTGCTGCTGTTAGCCTGGCAGTCTAGTGTCATTCCTAGCCCTGTGTCTGCTGCTGTTAGCCTGCCAGTCTAGTGTCATTCCTAGCCCTGTGTCTGCTGCTGTTAGCCTGCCAGTCTAGTGTCATTCCTAGCCCTGCGTCTGCTGCTGTTAGCCTGCCAGTCTAGTGTCATTCCTAGCCCTGCGTCTGCTGCTGTTAGCCTGCCAGTCTAGTGTCATTCCTAGCCCTGCCTCTGCTGCTGTTAGCCTGCCAGTCTAGTGTCATTCCTAGCCCTGTGTCTGCTGCTGTTAGCCTGGCAGTCTAGTGTCATTCCTAGCCCTGTGTCTGCTGCTGTTAGCCTGCCAGTCTAGTGTCATTCCTAGCCCTGTGTCTGCTGCTGTTAGCCTGCCAGTCTAGTGTCATTCCTAGCCCTGCGTCTGCTGCTGTTAGCCTGCCAGTCTAGTGTCATTCCTAGCCCTGCGTCTGCTGCTGTTAGCCTGGCAGTCTAGTGTCATTCCTAGCCCTGTGTCTGCTGCTGTTAGCCTGCCAGTCTAGTGTCATTCCTAGCCCTGTGTCTGCTGCTGTTAGCCTGCCAGTCTAGTGTCATTCCTAGCCCTGCCTCTGCTGCTGTTAGCCTGGCAGTCTAGTGTCATTCCTAGCCCTGTGTCTGCTGCTGTTAGCCTGCCAGTCTAGTGTCAATCCTAGCCCTGTGTCTGGTGCTGTTAGCCTGCCAGTCTAGTGTCATTCCTAGCCCTGTGTCTGCTGCTGTTAGCTAGGCAGTCTAGTGTCATTCCTAGCCCTGTGTCTGCTGCTGTTAGCCTGCCAGTCTAGTGTCATTCCTAGCCCTGTGTCTGCTGCTGTTAGCCTGGCAGTCCATTCCTGTCCTCCAGAAGATAGGCCTGCGCAAGGCACTGTGTAGAAACTCTGATCTATACATCACCTTACTGACATACCGCTGACGTGCCATATTGTACAGGACCTAACATAACAGCTTAATCAGGAGATTTCTGCTAGTAGACTTGACCCTGTGTAGTAGTGATGGATACAATTACGTATCGCAATATCATTTTTGGGACAATCGATATTTGACTCAAAGTATAGATTTGTACATTTTTATAAATGTTTTGTTACTATAGGTAGAGTTATCTAGCACTAGTCGTCTGTACCTACACCAAAACTCCAGTATTTTTCATCCCTGTTCTCCATCTTCTTTATAAATAGTGAGCCAACATGTTTCAGCACTTTTATTTCCCTAACTGACCAACACTCGAGTGGTGTGTCTTTCAGAGAGCTGAGTGGTGTGTCTTTCAGAGAGCCGAGTGGTGTGTCTTTCAGAGAGCCGAGTGGTGTGTCTTTCAGAGAGCCGAGTGGTGTGTCTTTCAGAGAGCCGAGTGGTGTGTCTTTCAGAGAGCCGAGTGGTGTGTCTTTCAGAGAGCCGAGTGGTGTGTCTTTCAGAGAGCCGAGTGGTGTGTCTTTCAGAGAGCCGAGTGGTGTGTCTTTCAGAGAGCCGAGTGGTGTGTCTTTCAGAGAGCTGCCCTCTGGTGGTGCACAGCGCTCACATCTGATTCAGTACATTAATGGCTGCGGTCCAAACACTTTAAAGACACACCCTATCCCCTCAGCCCTCATATTAAGTGGACACTTCTGATGACGTATCATGACGTCTGACGAGTATACACTTGCAGGGCGAGGGAGGAAGGAATGAGTTTTAAATGGACCACCCTCGGCTGGAAATTCATCACTCGATCATCCTGTAATGATTGTGTTTTCAGCCAATGGTAGATTGTGGGTGCTTATATGCGCTACAGTCAATTATGAGTGCATGTCTACTTGTATTAAATATATCATTATTAATATACGCCTGCTGTATGATAGCTAGCAAATTAATTCGCTTTTGAAGGAAAAACATTTTTTTCCTACAATTTCCAAAAGATAACCAAACAAAAACACATTTACTTTTTACGTAGTAGCAAAATTTCTAGCTTATTTGCATTTGTCGAATTCTCCATTGTTGTTTTTAAGTTTTTGCAGATTTTTCTTAGCGGATGTACAATCGTCGCAAATTGAATTATGGTGAGTTTCAGGCCCGGAGCGAACATAATTTTTACACTCGCCAAGCCGACTAAAAACGAGGGCTTAGGGGCTTACGTCGCAAACTTCCCTTGCTTGGCTAATCATTTGGACCACCCTCCAAGATGGCGACGGGGATTCCCCCAAGGGCATAAGGTGGACAAGGGTGTGTCTTTTTAAGTGTTTAGACCGCAGCCAATGACTAGAACAAAATGGATGGGTGTCCCCAAGCACTGTAGCTGAGAAACCATGCTCTTCTCTGTCTGTAGTCAGGCTACTGTGTCTGTAGTGTTAGTCTCATGTACAATACTACAATACTGACTGACCACTCAGCCGGTAGTGTACCAGGACTACAGTGCAGTGGCTCCTGTACAGTACCCACAGCAGCCATCTAATAACACGAGGGGATCAGTGGTAGGGCCACGCCTTAATCTGAGGGGCCATCTGCTGCAGGTACACACACAGGCCTGACGGATACAAATAGGGACAGGGGGAGAGCCTGTGTGTGGTTGTGTGTGCTGCTCCAATGGCTTTCCTGCATCATAAGGGCATGGCGTTGATCTCTGTTCCCCAGAGCGTCATATCATCCACTCTTCTGATTCTACACACAATATGTGAAAATCAAGAAATATGGAGCGGCTTCATTCCAGATACTATTAACTCAATGAACAATAGTATATACACAACTCCATGTCATGACTTTCCCTGTGTGCGTGTTCTCTCCTGCAGGACTAGAATGGAGCTGTACTGTGTATATATATTGTTGTCAGTATCAGGGTTTCTATTAGGAAAATGTTGCACTGCACAAGTTACCTTGAGATTTGTATTTATTGGACATTTGAGAAATGTATCAGTCATCCATATGCATTGGGTGCGTACCCATTAAGCCATCCACTCACACAGCCAGCGCCATCATATTGGCTAAATGAGCCTCATTTACATGTCCTTAAAAGCAGCCTATAGCTAATTACAGAAACACTATTTCTTGTTTTGATGTGTAGCATATGCAACATTTTATAGCCTGTTTTGTTTTTTTACTTTCCTAAAACAATAATTGTCCCAACTCACGGTTCAGCTGTCGGAGATTTGACCACTAATTAGGCCTATATTAATGCCATAACAAAGGGCTTAAATACTTATTGGCTCAAGACATTTCAGATTTTCATTTTTTAGCTATTTGTAACAATTTCAAAAACATAATTCCACTTTATGGGATATTGTTTGTAGGCCAGTAATTTTCTTTCTTCAAGTTAATCAATTTTAAACTCAGGCTGTAACACAACAAAATGTGGAAAAGGTTGAGGGGTGTGAATACTTTCTGAAGGCCCTGGGCATACTGTAGGGCGTACTGTATTAGCTCAGCTACCTCGTATCCATGCACGTTAATTCAGTACGGGTACTCTTTGTACATAGCCTCATTATTGTTGGATTAAAAAGTGTTACTATTTCTTTCTTTTCTTTAGCAAATATTTTTCTTACAACGGGTGTCGCAGTTGAAAAGTATTTGGCACATGTGACCAATAAAATTGTATTTGAGTAGCCAATCTGACAAGTATAAAGAAATGGATGTCGTAGCATACCACAGGCATATTTCTATCTCTCTGGGGCTAAGCTTCTCTTCCTTTTATGTGCACTACATGACCAAATAGTATGTGGACACCTGCCTGTGGAACATATTATTCCACAATCATGGGCATTAATATGGAATTGGTCCCCCCATTTGCTGCTATAACAGCCTCCACTCTTCTGGGAAGGCTTTCCACTAGATGTTGGAACATTGCTGCGGGGACTTGTGGCCAAATTGAAGCAAGAGCATTAGTGAGGTTGGGCGCTGATGTTGGGCAATAAGGCCTGGCTCGCAGTCAGTGTTCCAATTCATCCCAAATGTATTTGATGGGCTTAAAGTCAGGGCTCTGTGCAGGACAGTCAAGTTCTTCTACACTGATCTTGACAAACCATTTCTGTATGGACCTCACTTTGTGCATGGGCGCATTGTCATGCTGAAACAAGAGAGGGCCTTTCCCAAACTATTGCCACATAATTAGAAGCACAGAATTGACTACAATGTCATTATATGCAGTAGCGTTAAGATTTCCTTTCACTGGAACTAAGGAGCCTGAACCATGAAAAACAGCCCCAGACCGTTTATTCCTCCTCCACCAACTTCACAGTGGGCACTATGCATTTGGGCAGGTACCGTTCTACTGGCATCCACCAAACTCAGATTCGGCCGGCAGACTGCTAGATGGTGAAGTGTGATTCATCACTCCAGAGAAGGCATTTCCACTGAGTCCAATGGCGGCGAGCTTTACACCGCTCCAGCCGACACTTGGCATTGCGCATGGTGATCTTAGGCTTGTGTGTGATCTTAGGCAGCTGCTCGGCCATGGAAACCCATTTCATGAAGCTCCCAACAAACAGTTCTCGTGCTGACGTTGCTTCCAGAGACAGTTTGGAACTCGGTACTGAGTGTTCCAACCGAGGACAGGCGATTTTTACGAGCTATGCTCTTCAGTACTCGGCGGTCCCGTTTGGTGAGTTTGTGTAGCCTATCACTTCGCAGCTAAGCTGCTGTTGCTCCTAAACATTTTCACTTCACAATAACAGCACTTACAGTTGACCGGGGCAGCCCTAGCAGGGCAGAAATTTGAAGTACTGACTTGTTGGAAAGGTGGAATCCTATGACGGTGCCACTTTGAAAGTCACCGAGCACTTCAGTAAAGGCATTCTACTGACAGTGTTTGTCTATGGAGATCGCATGGCTGTGTGCTCGATTTTATACACCAGTCAGCAACTGGTGTGGCTGAAATAGCCAAATCCACTAATTTGAAGGGGTGTCCACATACTTTTGTGTGTATGTATGTGTGTGTGTATATATATGCACATATACACATACATAGACGACCGTTCAAAGGTTTGGAGTCACTTACAAATGTCCTTGTTTTTTAAAGGAAATCACATTTTTTGTCCATTTAAAATAACATCAAATTGATCAGAAATACAGTGTAGACATTGTTAATGTTGTAAATGACTATTGTAGCTGGAAACGGCAGATTTTTTAATGGACTATCTACATAGGCGTACAGAGGCCCATTATCAGCAACCATCACCCCTGTGTTCCAACAACACGTTGTGTTAGCTAATCCAAGTTATCATTTTAAAAGGCCAATTGATCATTAGAAAACCGTTTTGCAATTATGTTAGCACAGCTTAAAAGTGTGTGCTGACTAAAGAAGCAATGAAACTGGCCTTCTTTAGTCTAGTTGATTATCTGGAGCATCAGCATTTGGGGGTTCGATTACAGGCTTAAAATGGCCAGAAACAAATAACTTTGTTATGAAATTCATCAGTCTATTCTTGTTCTGAGAAATGAAGGCTATTCCATGTGAGAAATTGCCAAGACACTGAAGATCTCGTACAATGCTGTGTACTACTCCCTTCACAGAACAGCGCAAACTGGCTCTAACCAGAATAGAAAGAGGAGTAGGAGGCCCCGGTGCAGGACTGAGCAAGAGGACAAGTACATTAGTGTCTAGTTTGAGAAACAGATGCCTCACAAGTCCTCAACTGGCAACTTCATTAAACAGTACCTGCAAAACACCAGTCTCAACGTCAACAGTGAAGAGGCAACTCCGGGATGCTGGCCTTCTTGGCAGAGTTCCTCTGTCCAGTGTCTGTTCTTTTTGCCCATCTTAATCTTTTCTTTTTATTGGCCAGTCTGAGATATGGCTTTTTCTTTGCAACTCTGCATAGAAGGCCAGCATCCCGGAGTCGCCTCTTCACTGTTGACGTTGAGACTGATTGATTGACAGACAGAAAGATATATCTATTTATATGTGAGAGTAGCAGCAGCGTATGTGGAGAGTGTGAAAGCTGAGCACATCATCTCTCCATCTGTGACAACAGGATAGCTGTCTTCCAAGCAATTGTATTTTAAAATGTTATACAATCGGAAAACTGTTTTCTTTCTCGCGGAGCATTTTCTTCCCCCCCAGAAAAGGGGAGAGGGAGAGAGTGGCTCGCTCGACACAGCTGCAGGCCCCAGAGAAACGGGCAGGCAGTCAAACACTTTCAGTACAGGATTCATGAGGATAATGTACTTTACTGTTTGACCAAATCATGGTTTTAGCCTCCTGAAAAAGAGGACGTTTTTAATGAGGTGAATGAGTGCAGCCTGCACCGATGCGACCAATCTAGTTGTAGTTGTGAGCCCTGCCTTGTAGGCGTTTCACTGTAGGCATACACTCCAACTTTCGTTTTACTTCAATGAAAAAGGCCTTCATCTTCACAATCAATAATAGCCTCGGCCAAGTCTCTCTCTTTCGCTCTCTCCTCAGCAGAACGGCAGCCCTGGACAATTTGGCCGGCTACAATTTTATTTATTGGCTTTTCATTTATTTTATCTACCAAAATCTGGAAATTACCGGCTAACGGAAACTCTGGTCAGTATGCATGTGTAATGCATTTTCTGTCCTACATGACTATAATGGGTTGTAATGTGTATATACACTGAGTGTACAAAACATTAAAAATGCCTTCCAAAAATTGAGTTGTAACACCCCCTTTGCCCTCAGAACAGCCTCAATTTGTCAGGGGAGAGCATACAAGGTGTCAAAAACATCAACAGGGACGCTGCCCTATATTGACTGCAATGCTTCCAACAGTTGTGTCAAGTTGGCTGGATGTTCTTTGGTCCACCACCCATCCTTGATACACACGGTAAACTGTTGAGCGTGAAAAACCCAGCAGCATTACAGTTCTTGACACAAACCAGTGCGCCTGGCACCTGCTACCATACACTATTACACCATTAAAGAGGCTTAAATCTTTTGTCTTGCCCATTCACCCTCTTGAGTGGCACACATACACAATCATTCTTAAACCTCCTCCTCTTCATCTACACTGATTGAAGTGGATTTAACCGGTGACGCCAATAAGGGGTCATGGCTTTCACCTGGTCAGTCTGTCATGTACAGAGCAGGTTGTCGTTGTGTAAGGTATGTTTTTTGTTATTTACTACAGGATTATAAAGCAGAGGAGGATCCTGCTCTGTTCAAATCTACAAAGACAGGCAGAGGACCGCTCTCACCTGAATGGAAGGTACAGGATTTTACCTACTGTCAACATATATCCCGTCTTGTCTGTGATAGTTAGTCATATTGACACACACACACTAACATGCTTCTCTCGTTTGTGGTGCTGGAGGTTAATGCCCCAAAATCAACATTGTAGAAAATAAAAATACATTTGGCCTCATCCCTCCTGTGTTTCTCCTCTGACAGAACGATCTGATGAACAAAACAGACTGTCCTAAGATGTGTGCCTACAAACTGGTCACTGTCAAGTTCAAGTGGTGGGGCCTGCAGACCAAAGTAGAGAACTTTATCCAGAAGGTACAATACTTTTCTCTTTCTCCTTTTCACATTTAGGGCCTCCAATGAGAAAACAGACTGATACCTAATATTGTTGTTCTCTGGTCTCTCCTTTCATTCCCTCTCCCCCTCTCTCCTCCCCCATCTTCCCTCCTTAAGCAAGAGAAGCGTATTTTCACTAACTTCCATCGCCAGTTGTTCTGTTGGATTGACAACTGGGTGGAGCTGACCATGGCAGACATCCGACGAATGGAGGAAGAGACCAAGAAAGAGCTGGAAGAGGTAACACACCCAATTTATGTCTGCCATTTTTTTCATAGGTTTTAGACTTGTGCCTTGTTGTTTTTTGTGGTGCATAGATAGGGACAGATGATGCAAAGGTCACGAACACATGATTCCAGAGGCATTGAGGAATCAAGGACCACAATAAACAACAAATCACCTATCTAGGACTGACCGTGACCCTTACTAACCCCTATGGCCTTAACCTTTGACCCTCCTATGAAGCTCTCTGATTGGTCCAGCTGACAGTTCTACTCTGCTGCCTTTAGATGCGTGAGAAGGGCACCGTTAGAGGAACCTCGGCAACGGAAGAGTAACCCCGCCCCTATAGGTCAAAGGTCAGAGACAGGCTGAGTAAGTTCCCCAACAGGACACAGGAAATTACATCATCGTGGTGTTGGAGACTCATCCTGTACCTGCTCTCATCTCTCTCGATCCCTCCCATTAATTTGTTGCTCATCACGTTTTTCTCCCTTTTTCCAGCTGCATGTTGCCTGTCTAATGAAACAATCTGCTTTTGGTTCAGTTTGTCTATGGTGGTTTTGGAGCTCTATCTGCATGTGGGGCTCTCATTCCATTTCTCTTTTTTTCCATGGTGTCTGCATCCTGTCTCTCTCTGCAGTTCTGCTCCTCAGCTCCCACTGCATGACTTCTTCTCCTCCTTACCTCTTTGAAACCTTTTGTCCCATTGCTGTCTTATTAACATGGTGTGGTCTGTATGTGTGTGGTTCCAGGTGTTGGGGCAGCGCTCCTACCCTGTTGCTCTCTGCCATCTTTCTGCATGTATCATGTTGCCTACAGATGGAAAGAGGAGAGTTTTCACTATGATGGAGAAGGGTTGAAGTGATGTGACTGCTAGTAAAAGAGGAAACATTATTCTCTATTTCATGAACTAAGCATTGGCCATTAGTTCACAATGTAGTACGTTTAGCTGTTGCTACATTATATATATATGATGGAAAGAGAGAATATGTTCACTCCATCACCTCAGTCTCTCCTACAGACACACATTTGTCCTTCACTGTGTGACACATGCATGACTATAATCTGTTTACTTCCTCCGCCAGCTGCGTAGTTCAGGTCAGGTTCGAGGCATGAGTGCTGCTCACGAGCAGTGAGGTCGACCAACCAAACCCTTCCATGATGACTACATGATGATGATGTCACCAAGCTCACAAAGAAGAGGAAGTCAGCTGCTCTACTTCCTGTCTCCCATGATTCATATAGGGGTTTGTCCTGATTGGTCAATAGTAGTGTACCGACCCCCAATCACACGCCTCCTATTCACATTTAAAAAACGATTTGCACAGAAAGTAAATTTAAATTGCCTGTAACTATAATTGTTAGTTAATTATGAGACAGGCTTCATTTGTATCCAAGACACTCAAAGCCAATCCTTTTAATCAGACTAGAATGTTATTTTACAGTCCTCAGTATATGTTATAGTTTCCCCCTAAATTGGAATCGGATCACTTATTGGACCAATTTGTTTTTGTTTTATGTATTTCGTTCCCTGTTGGATACTGTATCTGTCATGGCTCTAGTTGGCTTCATCCTTGTTTCGGTCTCCTCCCTCGAGACTAAGATCTGTATAAACCCTTATCCGAGGTGTAGGGATCTGCAGACTTGAAATAAGTCCAAAATGGCATCATATTCCATATAGTGCACTACTTCTGGTCAGAGGGCCGGGTCTGAATAGGGTGCCATTTGGGAAGTCGATTTAGCACCTCAACCCCTGTCTGACAGGCTGGAGGATGTTTTTTTGATTTGACCCTGTCCAGGCCTGTTGCTATCTCTTGTAGAACATGGTTGAGTGGTTTGACATGCATGTATACGATTCCTGCCCTCTGACCGATGTTGTTGCATTGCTGTCCTTTGATCCGACGTGTTTTCCTTTTTAATGTGTAAAGGTTTTAAACATTTCGTCCATTGTTTGCCCCAAGTGAGTGTTCGCTGAGTTCATACATTTCAGAGCTGCTAGATCAGCTGTCACTTGTACCTGTAGTTCAGGTGTCATTCTACTCGGATGATGAACAGATGGAATTAAACCCTCCTGCCCCTTTTGCTTTCTGCAAACCTGTAGTCACGTCGCTAATGACTTCGGGGCTAGAATTTGGTGGCGTTGAAATACTTAAGTATTTGATAGGTACCCAGGTCTGCTGCACCGTTAGGAGGGACAGAAATACATTGCCCTTGTGACTGATGTCTCTAGCTGTCCTGTGGGAATACCAGTTTATTTCTACCACTGTAGTGTTGACTGTCCTCTTATTTCATATTCAGTTATAAAACATGGTCTGTTTCCCAAACTCTTTCCGGGGGGCAGGACCGTGTTTGGGGAAAACCCTGTTCTAGATGACCTCTATCTCCAGTACTGTAATTATATATAGTAGGGAGCTGGCTCAAATGGCACCCTGTTCCCTATATGTAGTGCACATATAGTAGATAGGGTGTTGAGGTTTAGAATAGGTTGTATTACTCTTGGAAAGTTTGTCAGATCAGTGGGCAGTCCAGACTCTGCTCTGACAGGTTAGGATTGGAGAAAGTAATGTTCCTAGAGCTGTAATTTAGGTAAAATGTTCCGCTTTCAGCCATACTGTAGTTATTACCCCTGTGAATGTAGTGTGTCTATGGGATAATGCATGTCTTAGTATGCAAAGAAAATATTTTTGTGTGGATAATCACACATTCTCCATCAGCGCAACCATGTAGCTACCTGCTGCAGCATTAACAGATAAGGATATTTGATGAAGTATCTACTAAAACTAACTGAAAATTGATAGTTTATTCCCGTTATCTTGTTTTACATTTTGATCTCCAGGATCATGAAGCCTTGGAGTGAGAGAGACACTGTTGTATTATTTTGTCCATTGTGTTTCTCCTATTTTTTTGGATGTTTTTTTTTGTTGATTTTAGCCGTTCCTGTTGGGTTGCACAGCTGCATCTACACAGGCAGCCCAGTTCTGATATTTTTCCCTCCACATCCCATCAGCTCATCTGGCTGGTCAAAAGATGAGAATTGGGCTGCCTGTGTAGATGCAGCCAATGTGACTCATAACTGTCACAGGTGATGATTTGGATTAGTCTTTATAGAAGTACCAGTGATGTGAGCCAGGGTTAGAAAGGCCTAATGGAGTATCACTTAACTCAGTCCTGGGGGTCCCCAGAGGTGCCCCTTTTTCATTCCAGCCCAACACTAAAACTGAATGAACTAGTTTTCACCAAGCCACTGATTACTTTAATCAGGTGTGTTAGTGATGAGCTGGAGAAACTGTGTGTACCCCCCCAGGAATGGATTGAGAAACAATGGTCATCATGCCTAAGCACTTGCAAAATAAATTTCAACAATGCATATAAATGTATATTTTCTGATCATGTAGTGAATGTAAAATGTTAATATTTTTGTTTTTCACAGCTTCTGAGCTGTGGCAAGGTCTAGACAATAACAGAATATCTATTAAAATTTAACACAAAACTCCACCCAGCGCTGTGCTATTGATTTGACATCACTATTGTGGTTCATCTACTACTGAATAAATAGCCTACTCTGTATTTTCAGAGACAAACATTGATTCAAGACAAACTGATTTGTTCATTTTATATATATGACATTCCAGTGTTTTTGTTTTCAATTTTCTAGCAAAAGAGACAGGATGGGTATAAATTGATGGCACTCCAGATTGTCGACCACTTCGTTCTCAGCACCTCAATGAGTCCACTGACAGCCTCTAGAGAGGGTCCGGGGGTTACTGTGGGACGATCAAACTGTTCAACGTCCCTGCCCTCTCGTCCACGTCTTGTTTAAAAAAGGATAAAATAAACCAAAGCATATAGAGATCAATATTAGTCAGTCTCAGTGCCCCCGGCTGTAAACATGTCTACTAGTTTAGGTCTCTATTCAATATCGCTGTAGCGTTACAGATTGAGCCGACATGCGTTTTGTTTTGCAGTCTTAAGAGTTCCACATAACGGGATAATTTGGATAGCATTCTAGCTTCGCCCCCATGTGGTTGCTAGCAAGCCGGCTAGGTGCCAATCCAATAGGGGCTGGAAGCTATAGTGAGCTTTAATTGGTTAATAGTGTTGCGAGATCACAGAATTGCATAAAATTCAGCTTTCCCCAAATTTGATCCAACCATGTCCATGCTCCCTCGCCCCAAAGATGTGTGGAAATGCACTAACTCGAACATTGCCTTTAAAAATGTAAATCACGCTGAACTTCCGTGAGACTGAATAGAGCCCTTAGTTTGCCTCCAGTTAGAAATGCATTGATTAGAGCACATTTTAGAGCATTCCACAATGCTACTGAACGTGACCCTAATGTATATCGGTAGCTAGCAGGTGAAATGCCATAACAGAGCAATGTTGTTAAGACACAACGGCCATGTTAAAGATCCCGCAAAACCGCAATATATCATTGGTAAATTGTGACCGATCTAATAATGAGTCATACTTGACGCTCTCGAACACAGCCATTGACAGTTTGTTAGTGAAATGAATTGTGGGAGATCATTGCAGCGAGATGCACCCTGAAGAGACAATGAAGGACTATTTCAAAAACATTTCCCATCTTCATTGCAAATCGGACACGTTGGTTGTCTCCTTCACATTTAGATATCTTAACTTTGGGTTTCAGCCATTGTCAGAGAACTGTTTCCACAGCATTTAAAACACTAGCACCTCTGAATAAACAGGCTGTATAACTGTCTGGTCTCTCTCCTACAGTGTTAAAACAAAAATCGACAGTCAGTGGATGGTTTAACTAAACCAGGCAAGCTACATATACTTTCCACCGACAGAATGCAAATACATTACTTTTCAGATTCAGGTATTCCAATAACTACAGAGGGTTTCAAACAGAGAAAACAAAAGGGGGAGTTTGGGATTGAAAGGCATGAACTGGTGGGGAGCAGGGTGAGAAAACCAACCAGAGGTGCAATGAGTTAGCCAACTAACTTCAGGTTCATTAAGAAAACTAAACATCTGTGGTTGAGTCAATTAGACTAAGCTCATCTTTAAAAAATATATATATTTAGGCAAGTTAGCTGGCTAACTCTTTGATCCTACCTTGTAGTATACTCATCTGCTCTAAACTGACCTATTAAGTCACTGGTTGCCCGGAGAGGAGTGCAGACAACCCGTTTCCCAGGTTGCTGGCTAAAAGTCAAGGCCTAAAATCAGCACTGGAGTTGTGCACTTCTGAAACCAAAAATTCAGAAGCTTTTCAGAGTTGGGGCCGCGTTCAGCTTTCCTTGCTTGTACAATACGCCAAGAACCTTCTTTGTTCAGCTGTCCTCGTTTTCATACAGTAAGCTAAGCACCATCTCTGCCCTATTTGTTCTTATGAGCAGAAGAGTGTCACTGACAACAGTGGGCTGCCAGGTCAGGCTCGGGAAGTGAGGAGTCCAACATGAAAAACAGGAGCAGATCTTCTCATCGGTCACCATGGAAGCAACAGAGGCCAGGAAAAAACAACTAAGGGGAAAATGTTGCTTAGTTCTTATTTCATTTACATTCAGTCAAGGAGTTGTTGCTGTGGTAGTTGATCTGTCATCTGCGGACTATGTACAATCATTTATTAGAGTAGATCTAAAATGGCTTTGTAGTATGTTTGAGGAGCTTCTCTGTGACATTATCACATAATAAAGCAGAAATATCTGTGGTTCCTTGCTGAGAGAGAGCAGTGATGGTGGGAGTCCTGTGTTATATAAAGTGACACCCAGAGTGAGGGAGATGTGGAAAAGGAAGGCGATGAAGTGAAAGACTGTTGGTAGCAGGCAACACCTCCTTTGAGAGGAGCAGGGGGGGCAGTTAGATGAGGTGATCCAGTATAATAGTGATAATTAGGTATGACAATATTGATTGAAGGGTGATGGTGATTGCTGGTCAGAACTTGAGGCTCTTCAGCGAATCAGCTCTCTTCCTCAGTAGATCTCCCAGCTCCTGCAGCGAGCCAAGATAACTAGTCTGAACCTTGTCCATGGCTGCTCTGGTGAATCCACACTCCTCCTGGGAGAGAGAGGGTAGAGACAGACAAAGATGTAAGGCAAGGGGGAGAGTAAGAACCATGCTTTGAATTAAAGAAACAAAATCAGTAATCATACACACAGCTACCCACCCAGACCTACCAACCTGTGTCTGTGCGTGTCCCACCCCCAAGGTAAGTGCTGCTAGTTTGAGGGCTGCCAGGCTGGCCTCCTGCCCCTTCACGTGATCCAAAGCCTGGGTCACAATGCCCTGTAGGCTGCCTGTCCACTCCTGGAAGCCACTCAGCACCACTGGCTATAGGGACAGAGGAAGGGATGGGATGGTGTCAGAAGGGTTGTACGCGGACAAGGGGAGGATGAGACGGTAGTGAGTGTGTACCATGGCTGTGCTGCTGTCCTTTGTCTTCTTCTTCTTCTTCTGTAGGCTGGACTTGAGCGGTCGCAGGACACTGGCAGAGTAACTGGCCACCCACAGCACCACACACACAGTCTGACCAGGAGACATCATCATGTATTACACACACACACACAGTCTGACCAGGAGACATCATCATGTATTACACACACACACAGTCTGACCAGGAGACATCCTCATGTATTACACACACACAGTCTGACCAGGAGACATCACCATGCATTACACACACACACACACAGTCTGACCAGGAGACATCATCATGTATTACACACACACACACACAGTCTGACCAGGAGACATCATCATGTATTACACACACAGTCTGACCAGGAGACATCACCATGTATTACACACACACACAGTCTGACATCACCATGTATTACACACACACAGTCTGACATCACCATGTATTACACACACACAGTCTGACCAGAAGACATCACCATGTATTACACACACACACAGTCTGACCAGGAGACATCACCATGTGTTACACACACACACACACAGTCTGACCAGGAGACATCACCATGTGTTACACACACACACAC
Source organism: Oncorhynchus mykiss (assembly GCF_013265735.2). Lineage (NCBI taxonomy): Eukaryota > Metazoa > Chordata > Actinopteri > Salmoniformes > Salmonidae > Oncorhynchus > Oncorhynchus mykiss. The sequence goes on from NC_048576.1 coordinate 17,505,576, forward strand.
AGTCTGACCAGGAGACAGTGTTACACAGCATTACACACACACACACACACACACACACTGTCTGACCAGGAGACACCACCATGTATTACACACACACACACACACAGTCTGAACAAGAGACAGTGTTACACAGTATTACACACACACACAGTCTGACCAGGAGACATCACAATGTATTACACACACACACAGTCTGGTACGGCAACTGCTCCGCCCACAACCGTAAGGCTCTCTAGAGGGTAGTGAGGTCTGCACAACGCATCACCGGGGGCAAACTACCTGCCCTCCAGGACACCTACACCACCCGATGTCACAGGAAGGCCATAAAGATCATCAAGGACAACAACCACCCGAGCCACTGCCTGTTCACCCCGCTATCATCCAGAAGGGGAGGTCAGTACAGGTGCATCAAAGCAGGGACCGAGAGACTGAAAAACAGCTTCTATCTCATGGCCATCAGACTGTTAAACAGCCACCACTAACATTGAGTGGCTGCTGCCAACACACTGACTCAACTCCAGCCACTTTAATAATGGGAAATGATGTAAATATATCACTAGCCACTTTAAACAATGCTACTTAATATAATGTTTACATACCCTACATTATTCATCTCATATGTGTATGTATATACTGTACTCTATCATCTACTGTATCCTTATGTAATACATGTATCACTAGCCACTTTAAACTATGCCACTGTTTACATACTCATCTCATATGTATATACTGTACTCGATACCATCTACTGTATCTTGCCTATGCCGTTCTGTACCATCACTCATTCATATATCTTTATGTACATATTCTTTATCCCTTTACACTTGTGTATATAAGGTAGTAGTTTTGGAATTGTTAGCTAGATTACTCGTTGGTTATTACTGCATTGTCGGAACTAGAAGCACAAGCATTTCGCTACACTCGCATTAACATCTGCTAACCATGTGTATGTGACAAATAACATTTGATTTGATTTGACCAGGAGACATCACCATGTATTACACACAGTCTGACCAGGGGACACCACCATGTATTACACACACACACACACACACACACACACACACACAGTCTGACCAGGAGACATCACCATGTATTACACACACACAGTCTGACCAGGAGACATCACCATGTATTACACACACACAGTCTGACCAGGAGACATCACCATGTATTACACACACAGTCTGACCAGGATACATCACCATGTATTACACACACACACACACACACACGTCTGACCAGGAGACATCACCATGTATTACACACACACACAGTCTGACCAGGAGACATCATGTATTACACACACACACACACACACACAGTCTGACCAGGAGACATCACCATGTATTACACACACACACACACACACAGTCTGACCAGGAGACATCACCATGTATTACACACACACACAGTCTGACCAGGATACATCACCATGTATTACACACACACACACACAGTCTGACCAGGAGACATCACCATGTATTACACACACACACACACACACACACACACACAGTCTGACCAGGAGACATCACCATGTATTACACACACACACACACACACACACAGTCTGACCAGGAGACATCACCATGTATTACTCACACACACAGTCTGACCAGGAGACATCACCATGTATTACACACACACACAGTCTGACCAGGAGACATCACCATGTATTACACACACACACACAGTCTGACCAGGAGACATCACCATGTATTACACACACACACAGTCTGACCAGGAGACATCACCATGTATTACACACACACAGTCTGACCAGGAGACATCACCATGTATTACACACACACACAGTCTGACCAGGAGACATCACCATGTATTACACACACACACAGTCTGACCAGGAGACATCACCATGTATTACACACACACAGTCTGACCAGGAGACATCACCATGTATTACACACACACACAGTCTGACCAGGAGACATCACCATGTATTACACACACACACAGTCTGACCAGGAGACATCACCATGTATTACACACACACAGTCTGACCAGGAGACATCACCATGTATTACACACACACACAGTCTGACCAGGAGACATCACCATGTATTACACACACACACAGTCTGACCAGGAGACATCACCATGTATTACACACAGTTGCTGTGCATCTGCAATATTTCTTATTATAATACATTTCCATTTGAGCAATGTTTTAGTGATATATATTTAGAGAGACTACACTGACCTCGACGAAGAAGACCAGTGTTTCTAACAGGGAGGGCTGGGTCATCAATCTGCTGTTTTTCATCTCCAACACTTCTCCTTTACATCTGGATAACAGCTCTGGAGGGAGTAGGGGCACAGATCAGCATGGGCGAGTAAGAAGGAACTACTACACCAGTGATACCTCGACTAGCAACCTGAAGCCATGATATCTCCTGTGGCTGACTACACAGTCATTATTAGCATGGACCTGTTGTAAATCTTTAAAGAGCTCTGATGTCTTACCTTGGAGTTGTACTATTAATGATTTGAAGGAGTTACAGATCTGGGTTTGGAGTTCTGACGAGTCGTCTGGAAAGAGAAATTATAAAGAACATGACATCATTTCTCCCGCTCCTCTCTCTAGACTCCTCCCACTTCCCCACCCCACATCCATCTCTTCCTCCATCGCTCTCCTTCCCAGTCCTGCTACTTCTGTAGATGGACAGACGGTTGGAGGCCAGTGGTACGGAAGTCTACATCCCTCATCTTACCCAGTCCAGTGGTCTCTAGTTCCTGAAGAGTCAGTGATAATTGCAGAGCAGAGGCCTGACAGTGACAGCTGCCACTAGACAGAGCAGAGGCCAGGCGGGAGGAGGGAGGGCCCAGGAACGGGTACTAGAACAACACAACAACAGTTAGTGGTCCTGTGTGGCTCAGTTGTTAAGAACATGGTGGTGGGTTCAGTTCATGCTGGGGCCATCCAGAATGCACTCACTGATGTAAGTTGCTTTAGATAAACCAACTACCATATTACATTACAGTTATTAGTGAAGCGTGTGTACCTGTGTCTGTTTCTCTGTGATCTGGGCTGCGGTCTGTAGTGTCAGGTCTAGCTGGGAGAGGAGGGTCTGGAGGGTGGAGCTTTTGGCCGATACACCATTCTCATTGGTCTTATCAGAGTTCCGTGATGAGGGGGCGTGTCTGAGCAGCGCCAATGAGGCGAGGAGGCGGAGCGTGAGAGAGCGAACCTTTAACCAGACCGACTCCTCCTCTAGAGACAGACGACGATGCTCCTCAGTCAGCTCCCTGGAACACACACATTTTTACAGACTGGCATGGGTAAATATGTTGTGAACTTGTGACAAGTGTGTGTGTACCGGTCCTTGGGGTCCCAGCTGAAGAGGACCGTCAGGTCTCGGTTGTCCCTCATGTTGTCCCAGGGAATGTCATCCTCCTCAGGACACAGACCCATCGCCTTCACACTCTCCTCCAGACTTGATGTGCTAGAGCAACACAGGAATGTGTTACAGGTAGGTAGGTAGGGGTGTGTGTGTGTGTGTGTGTGTGTGTGTGTGTGTGTGTGTGTACTCTCACATGTCAGCCTCGGTGTACAAGTCCAGTAACATCCTCTCGGTGCGGACCTGAGCGAAGTGCAGAGATTGGTTGAGCCGGGTTCTAAATGCTATGAATTCTGGGATTTTCTCAAACGCTCCATACTTATAGGCCTGGATTATGTACTCTGAGGTCTGGTGGAGGACAGAAAAGAGGAAACAAGGAAGAGGTGAGAAAATACAACTCATCTGAATATATGACATATTTAGGACATACTTAGATGAGACAGGGACTCACATCTTTCTGGTTGGAGTGGAAAAACCTGAGGGAGAAGTTATAGGACTGGGAGGCTGCAGCAAACTGACCCAACGACCCTGCATAACGAGTTAACAGATACCTGGGAGAGAGGAGAGAATATAAGGATTAGTGCATTGGTTATGGTAATCTTAATGTGTGTGTGTGTGTGTGTGTCAGCGTTTCTGTCAGAGCATTTTAATTTACTGGACCAAAAATAGTTACGGAACCAGATTACGGCATCCTCCCAGTTCTCAGAATGACAGAAATACCATTTAGTTCATGGTAACATGCATCTCGGATGCAACGGCGTGCGTCATTCTTACTGAATTCCGATGAGCAATTGGAAGATGTTAGAATACATAGGCAGCGCGTCGAATTAAATTGCCAACATTATATAGTCTAATTAACTTATTCCTGTCTATACAGAAAGAAATAAAATGATCAGAAATGTGGCTACTACACCAGAAAGCATGATTTGGCCAAAGAGGATCATTAGCTTCTTAAATATTTTTTTGCTGTGGATTGTTTTAAAAATCACATAGCCTACAGTCAGAAGGGCCCGCAATTTGGGCAGAGCACGCGGCAAATACCAAATAGATGATTGTTGAGATGCAATCGTCAGTGAAAAGCATTTAGGCCCTGAGCCAGGCATATCGCAATATTTAAAAGTACAAATCGCCAAAAAACTGTTTGTAAAACAAATGACTATTGCTGTAAATGCCGCTGTCAGCCAGAGAAACATGCTGAGAAGAATTATCACCACAGCAAGCAAGGTACTTGGAGTCACAGACAGGCCTAGATGAGATCTTTAAGGTCAGGGCCCTCCGCAAGGCTCACAAAATCATTCTAGACCCAAGCCACCCCCTGTACCCAGACTTTGAACTACTCCAGTCTGGGCGCAGGTATAGGGCACCCCTCATCAGGAAAAACAGAACGAGACAATCATTTGTTCCAGGTGTGATATCCCTCCTAAATAGCTCGGGCCAATGTTCCTATCGACTCAGTAAGGCCAGCAGGCTAGTCTTTATTTTGTATGTTTTATTGGTATGTAACTTATGAAAGTTGTATTGTCAATTTTGTATTTAAAGTTCTTAACTGACTTGCCTAGTTAAATAAAGGTTAATAAAGGTCTCCAGTCATATAAAGTATAGTAGAATTGCTTGAAATTTGTTCAGAAAAAGCCAACATTTTCCTGTGCAAAGAAAGAAGAAATCTAGGCTCTGATATAGCCTAGGCCTTCTCGAAGTCACTACTCGCTGCATTGAACAGTCTTTTTTTGCAAACAGTGATCGAGTTATATTATTATGACTATCCAATCTAATCAACACATTAGGAATAGGAGGCTATCTTACATAAGTTTGCAAATGTGAGAATGCATGGAATGCTTTATTATAAAAGGTGCATTTTTTTTTTTTTCTCAAACTTGAAACCCAAGTGTCCCCTATGTTAGAACTGCCCATGTGTACTTTTCCTCAGCCAACAATGTGTGAGACAAACAGCAAAATCACTAGTCTAAGTCAATCTACTATCCCCCATGGTAGAAAAGTTGACCTATTCTATTGGCCAGCTTGTCATTCTGTGCGAGAAAGAAATAACCTATTCCAAACAGACTCTGGGACAGTTGTGGGAAGATAGACACTGAACAGGCAGTTAACCCACTGTTCCTAGGCTGTCATTGAAAATAAGTATTTGTTCTTAACTGACTTGCCAATAAAATAAAGGTAAAATAAATAAAAAATACGTTTTGAAAATGCATACTGCCTCCAGCTCATTACAATCAAGTCTTAAACAGTGTGCACAATTCATTTTGTGCACAATTAAAAACAGCTTGGCTTTTCAAATCAATATATAGGATAAAATGCATTATTTCTCAATGGGATTTTATCATTTTATTTAAAATTGAATTGTTCATTTTTTGGGGGGGCCAAAAGCCGGCCATTACTAGTTAACGGAAACCCTGGGGTGTGTGTATTACTATCCTAATGGGTACCGGAAGTCCCCACATGGATAGTAAAACGAGGAAAATCCTCCCTCGTGGGTACATTTCCCAGGTCCCCCATGAGGACAAAGACTATTTTACGCTCAGGGGTTAGGTTTACGGTTAGAATTGGACTTAGGGGTTGGCTTTACAATTAGGTGTTAGGTTTATTGTAAGGAGTTAAGAAAAATTGGATTTTGAATGGAAATCTATTTTAGCTCACAAGGATAGTAAAACTTGTGAGAGTGTGTGTGTACTAGAGACCCACCCTATGGTGTCGTGCTGTACGTGCTTGGCATCCAGGCTGGAGTAGAGGTCCACTACGGGCTGGAAGGCTCCGAGGCGACAGAAAAGAAGCAGAAGCAGTAGTTTGAACTGAGCGTTGGAGGGACTGTAGGACAAACCCTCCTCTAACACGCCGAGACACTGCCACAGCATGTTCTCATCGCCTATCACGCACAGAGACACACACACAGAATGTTAACAAACAGAGAAACCAAGAGCGAGAGAGGGAAAGAGAGGCAGAGAGTGAAAGGCAGGGAGACAGAGAGAAAGAGGCAGAGAGAGAAGGCAGGTAGATGAGAGAGAAATTAAGACGATGACTCACCAGTTTCTGTCCAGAGGTCGATGTAGACGTGAGCGACCATGAGACAGTACGTATCAGAGAACTGGAGCTCTGTCTTCAGACATGACTTCCCTGTGTTACACACACACACTATTGTCAGAAACTATTTTCTGGTTCTTCACAAAATTGCCATTGCATCTCTTCCAGCAGTTTTTAAGCTAGATGCATCACATTTTAGATGGCTAGACGGAAAGGGATAGATAAAGATAGGGACCGATAGAATGGCTGTCCTTACCAAACTGTAGTCCATAGTGGTAGTGGGCTTTGAGTTCTGTGATGAGGCATAGTTTGCCCTCTGTGTCCAGAGTGTGTTGCAGTCCCAGCACCCGGCTCAGCTGACACACACACAGGTGTCTCTGCAACGCCTTCGTATCCCCCGGAAACCCAAAGCCATCCTCACCCACCTCCCCCAACGGAACCAACTCCCCCAGACGGTTTCTAAACTACAGGGAGGAGGAGAGGAAGAGAGAAAATAGGAGAGGGAAGGAGAGGAGCAGAATTGTCCAACTCATCAGGGGCTTGGTGATAGATTCCCACTACTGGTGGTGTTCTGCAGGTGTGTGTGTACCTGTGTGTGTTGCTCAGGGGGAAGTAGGTGTAAATATATCTTCAGGTCTGTAATACAGCAGGGTTTGTCTCCAAACTTCCCAAAGAACTGAAGCATCAACTCCAACGGATCTCCTGTAGACAACCAATAAAAACACAACGCAAATAAACTGTCAACAGCCAAGGAAACTGTAGGGTGTGCGTTAGTGCTTTTTGAGGTTGGTTCGGACTCGGGTCATCAATTAAAAAATCATCACGGTTTTCAATATCGGTTTCAATCATCATTTTTAGACAAATGCATTATGTGGGTTAAATGGTATAGCACAAAATACAACTATTAAGTTGAATAAAAGTCCCATGATGGTAGTGACTGCCCATTACGGCTTATTCCTTATTAACTATCATTCATTTACCTTAATTAAATATTTCAGTTTGTGTACATTACATTTGTTTTATTTGATGACTTTATTTAATTCCAAGTCATCGCATCTCTATAGAGCTGCTGCCTATGTTGTCAGACAAAATCACTATTTTAGTAGTTCTTCGAAAGTAAATCAGGCATACTTTTCTGACTGCTGAATACCAACTATCAATCACTTAGATCATGTGCAGTATTTTCAGGTAGAAAAAAATCCAAAGCAACTGCTTTCTGCCCCTCTCTTTCTCTCTTGATATCGCGTTCTCTCCGTCTCCGTGAGTGCTCCACACCACTGAGGTATAATAAGCTCCATACAGATCGGACAAGTAGGCGGACGCGCAACGGATTATGGTCCTTGTCGTTAATTACCACATTTTCTGCGCTAAACTATGTAGAATATTAGCCTTTTGGAAACTACAAATCCCTACTACATTGCACAGTTCGATCTGATCTCTAGAGAAACAAATGCATTTCAAATAATTGAACCGAGTTCCAAAAATAACAGCAGCACTAGTGTGTGTTTGTGTGTGTGTACCTAGCTCTTCCTCATCAGGACAGCCCCTCTGTCTCAGTCTGTGTATGAGTTCCAGGCAGGCCATGTAGGGACCTCTGAGAGGACGAGAATCCTTCTTGTCCTCCTCCTCCATCCTGTCCACCACAAACTTCACTGCCTCCGCCACAGTGGTCTGCACTGGACCCTCCACACAGCTAGAGAGAAGGGGAGGCAAAGAAGATAGTTTGTTTGATCAGCCCATCTCTTCCACGAGATAAAACTTCCACCAAGAGCAGAATCTCTAACAAGCAATGGCCTCTTCTAATAGTCCTCTATTATATAATATTTTCTCACTCACACAACAGGGTTTCTGTTTGCCTTTAACTGAAAGGTTGCTGGATCGAATCCCCGAGCTGACATGGTAAAAATCTGTCGCTAAGCCCCTGAACAAGGCAGTTAACCCACTGTTCCCTGGTAGGCCGTCATTGTAAACAAGAATTTGTTCTTAACTGACTTGTCTAGTTAAATAAAAATTGGTGTATGTGTATTTGTTAGTCATCGCTTAGCCCATCTTATTTATCCAACACAACTATTTTGAACAGGATTTCTCCTGCAGCTCAGCTGGTTGCTGCTGCATGTGCTTTTATAAGCCCATTCATTGCATAACAATTCTAAATGCAATCACGTTTTAACTGTTTATGTGCACAATTAAAAACAGCTATTTTTATTTCTCAACTTTATTACCGCCTAATTCAAGCGCAGCGTGTCACCTCCACTTTAAAATGTGAGCTGGAGGCATTAGGGCCTATGCCTTTTGAAAACATAGGCCTCCTTGATTGTTTGAAACTTGAATGTTTAACTTTATGTTATGAGGCATGTCTTACCTTGCTTCAAAGTAGCCTATAGGCAAATCCCACCATGGAAACGTGGAGGCAATTATTTTATTAAGACTTCATAGGCGGCGAGTAAATTTCAAGTTTGGGGAAGCTTACAATTTAAGACTCGCCTATATCTTAGCCACATCCCCCTCCCCTCCTTGTCTCAACATTTGTTGTTATACTAAAGAGAATCTATACACATATTTTAGATGCTTTTCACTGACAGCCACAACTCAATCAGCTAGGCCTTATTGGCATGCGTTCTGCCCAAATTGTGGGCTTTGTAAATAGGCATAGGCCTTACAAGCTTTTGATTTCTAAGAAACCACAGCTATTTTTTAAATATATATTTTTTAAATCTAATGATCCTCGATTCTGCTGTGGATAAGTCATGCTTTCTGGTGAAGTATTTTGAATGATTTTATTTATGTATAGACAGGAGTAATGATATAATTTTGGCAAATGTATTCATATTTACTTCCCTAGGCTACTCGACGCACCTCCTATGAAAGACTTCCTCATGTGGCATTGCTCTCCTGTTCCATTGGCTTTCATATCAACTATCCTTCATTGTCCTGAAGCCAAAGGCACAATCCTAGTCATATTAGCAACCCATCCTAGTTGTTGCATCTTTAGATCTCCCCCTCTTTCTAAGTTTCTAATGGAGATTTTCAACAATGTCACATATAGAACCGCTCTCATCAGGTGTGCCGTTTAGAATGGAGTTTTCCCGTGAATTGCATTTTGGCAAATGTTTGAAAATTAAATTGTATTTTCTGCTTCGTTACAGGAGTTGAATGTTCTGTGAAGTTGCATTACCATAATCTAAATGTGATTTCTGTCATTTTGAGCACAGTGGGTGGATGCCGTAATGGGTCCGGTAAATTTCTCAAATGGCCAGTAAATTGAAATCTTCCCGGTCACGTTGTCCGGCGCCACATTTTCCTAACCGAAACCCTGACACACATAGTACTCACTGCTCTTCCTCATTAGGTGGGCTCCAGGACTTGTCCATGAGATGGAAAAGAGAGTCAAAGTAGGAGAGATAGAACTGCCATTCATCAGGACTGTAGAGAGATGAGAAAGAGGAGAGAGGGGGAAAGAGAGCAAGAGAGAGGGGGAGAGAGGGGGGGAGAGAAAGAGAGAGGGGAGAGAGGGGGGGGGGGGGGGAGAAAGAGAGAGGGGAGAGAAATAAAGCAACTTTGTAAGAGCAATGCTGAAGTGTGTGCATAAATGTGAGTTTGATATAAATGTGTGTACTCACTTTTTGAGCAGTAGCTTGTAGGACAGAGCGTTGCATTCAGGCCAGAGCTGCAGTCGTTGGTACATCATCATACACTTATTCTCCCTGCTCTGCAACTCACTGGTCAACTTCTCTATGAGACGGCAAACATACACAGAGTGAGTAGAAAGACATGAACAAGTCACACAGCGAACAACCCAGAAGCTGTACAAATCGTCTCTGAGTCTCTCACACACGCACACAGAATCTCTGTCCATTCTTACCTCCCAGTGGACCGCGGACCATGTCCAGAGCCTCCACATACTTCCCCAGCCGCTCCAGGATCATAAAGTACAGTTGAACCTCAGCCTCAGCCTCGATCTTCTCCTCCTTCACCATCTTCTCCACCATGCGTTCAGCCAGGGGCAGGAACATGGTCTGGGCCAACTTCTCATCCTGCGCAGAGATGGCCTGAAACACACACAGAAAGTAAACACACACAGTCACACAGACAGACTCACACAGTCACTCAAGCTATATATTTAGTGAGAGAGCATGCCTACCTGCATGACCAGACTCATGACAGACCAGAAGTAGTAGGGGTTCTTAGGAACGGTCTTATACAAGGCCATCCCCGCCTAGCGAGCCAGACAAACAGAACAATACAAAAGAACACATGACTTAGTATTTGTTGACATCATGGGAATATTGAAGACACTAGTTAGGGGTACTTAAACCTTTTGACACGTACAATCACATATTCGCAATCATTGTTGACTGGTCCCTGCAGCGTACCATCACAAATACAGTGCATTCAGACCACTTGACTTTTTCCACATTTCAAATCAAAGTTTGTCACGTGTGCCGAATACAACAAGTGTAGACATTACAGTGAAATGCTTACTAACCAATAGTGCAAAAAAGGTATTAGGTGAACAATAGGTAAGTAAAGAAATAAAACAACAGTAAAAAGACAGGCTATATACAGTAGCGATACTATAAATGTAGCGAGGCAACATACAGACACCGGTTAGTCAGGCTGATTGAGGTAGTATGTACATGCAGATATGATTAACTTCTTATGGCTGCAGGGGCAGTATTGAGTAGCTTGGATGAAAGGTGCCCAGAGTAAACAGCCTGCTCCTCAGTCTCAGTTGCTAATATATGCATATTATTAGTATTGGATAGAAAACACTTAAGTTTCTAAAACTATTTGAATGATGTCTGAGTATAACAGAACTCATATGGCAGGCAAAAACCTGAGAAGAAATCCAAACAGGAAGTGAGAAATCTGAGGTTGGTCGATTTTCAACTCGGGCCCTATTGAATTCAGATTGGGATATGAATGAAGTTGCACTTCCTAGGGCTTCCATTAGATGTCAACCATCTTTAAAAACTTGAATGAGGCTTCTACTGTGTTGTGGGACTGAATAAGAGCTGAATGAGTCAGGTTAGTGGCAGAGAGCCATTTCCTGGTCACGCGCATTCCACATGGTATCAACTTGCGTTCTGTTGCTCCTGTAGACACAAAGGAATTCTCTGGTTGGAACTTTATTGAAGATTTATGATAAAAACATCCTAATGATTGATTTTATACTTAGTTTGAAATGTTTCTTCGACCTGTAATATAACTTTGAAGTTTGTGTCCAAAGTTTTGTACCTAACGCTAACAAAAGTAGCTACTTGGACATAAATAACGGGCATTATCGAACAAATCAAGCATTTATTGTGGAACTGCGATTCCTGGGAGTGCATTCTGATGAAGATCAAAGGTAAAGGAATATTTATCATGTAAATTCTGGTTTCTGTTGACTCCAACATGGCGGCTAATTTCATTTAATTTTCTGAGCGCCGTCTCAGATTATTGCATGGTTTGCTTTTTCCGTAAAGTTTTGTTGAAATCTGACACAGCCGTTGCATTAAGGAGAGGTATATCTATAATTCCATCTGTATAACTTGTATTATCATCTACATTTATGATGAGTATTCCTGTTGAATCGATGCGGCTATGCAAAAATCACTGGATGTTTAGTGAACTAGTGAACGTAACGTGCCAATGTACACTGATTTTTTTATATAAACTTTCAAACAAAACATACATGTATTGTGTAACATGAAGTCCTATGAGTGTCATCTGATGAAGATCATCAAAGGTTAGTGATTCATTTTATCTCTATTTGTGCTTTTAGTGACTCTCTTTGGCTGGAAAAATGGCAGTGTTTTTCTGTGGCTTGGTGGTGACCTAACAATCGTTTGTGGTGCTTTCGCTGTAAAGCATATTTGAAATCGGACACTGTGGTGGGATTAACAACAATATTACCTTTAAAACGGTATAAGATACATACATGCATGTTTGAATTTTAATTATGAGATTTCTGTTGTTTTGAATTTGGCGTCCTGCACTTTCACTGGCTGTTGTCATATCATCCCGTTGACAGGATTGCAGCCCTAAGAAGTTAGTGACTATGCATATATGATGAACAGAGAGTAGGAGTAGCGTAAGAGAGAATTTGGCGGGTGGTGGGTGGGACACAATGCAGATAACCCGGTTAGCCAATGTGCGGAAGCACTGGTTGGTTGGCCCAATTGAGGTAGTATGTACATGAATGTATAGTTAAAGTGACTATGCAGATATGATAAACAGAGTAGCAGCAGCGTAAAAAGAGGGGTGGGGTGGGGGGGGGGGGGGGGGGGGGGGTTGATGCATTACAGCAATGGGAGACTAGTCACATGACAGCCCACTTGGAGTTTAGCAAATGTATTAAAAGTAAAACAGAAATACCTTATTTACATAAGTATTCAGACCCTTTGCTATGAGACTTGAAATTAAGCTCAGGTGCATCCTGTTTCCATTGATGATCCTTGACGTTTCTACAACTTGATTAAAGTCCACACCTGTGGTAAATTCAATTGACTGGACATGATTTGGAAAGACACACACCTGTCTATATAAGGTCCCACAGTTGACAGTGCATGTCAGAGCAAAAACCAAGCCATGAGGTCAAAGGAATTGTCCGTAGAGCCCCGAGACATTATATCGAGGCCCAGAACATTTATGCAGCATTGAAGGTCCTCAAGAACACAGTGGCCATCATTCTTAAACAGAAGAAGTTTGGAACCAGCAAGACTCTTCCTAGAGCTGGCCACCGGGCCAAACTGAGCAATCGGGGGAGAACGGCCTCGGTCAAGGACGTGACCAAGAACCGGATGGTCACGCTGACAGAGCTCCTGAGTTCCTATGTGGAGATGGGAGAACCTTCCAGAAGGACCACCATCTCTGCAACACTCCATCAATCAAGCCTTTATGGTAGAGTGGCCAGACGGACGCTGCACCTTAGTAAAAGGCACATGACAGCCCGCTTGGAGTTTGCCAAAAAGCACCTAAAGGACTCTGACAATGATAAATAAGATTCTCTGGTCTGATGAAACCAAGATTGAACTCTTTGCCCTGAATGCCAAGCGTCCCATCTGGAAGAATCTGGCACCATCCCTACGGTGAAGCATGGTGGTGGCAGAATCATGCTGTGGGGATGTTTTTCAGCGGCAGGAAATGGGAGACTAGTCAGGATCAAGGCAACGATGAACAGAACCAAGTACAGAGATCCTTGATGAAAACCTGCTCCAGAGCTCTCAGGACCTCTCAGACTGGGGCGAAGGTTCACCTTCCAAAAAGACAACGACCATAAGCACACAGCCAAGACAACGCAGGAGTAGCTTCGGGACAAGTCTCTGAATGTTCTTGAGTGCCCCAGCCAGGACTTAAACCTGATCGAACATCTCTGGAGAGACCTGAAAATAGCTGTGCAGCAACGCTCCCCATCCAAACTGACAAAATACAGGTGTGCCAAGCTTGCAGCGTCATACCCAAGAAGACTCACGGCTGTAATCGCTGCTTTTTGCTTTGTCATTATGGGGTATTGTGTGTAGATTGAGGGGGAAAAAAACAATTGAAATGAATTTTTGAATAAGGCTGTAACCTAACAAAATGTGGAAAAAGTCAAGAGGTCTAAACACTTCCTGAAGGCACAGTACATTTGGTATGCTACAGTAGAAACGACAACATAATATACAGTAAAATAAAGCCCTTACTTTGGTAGGAACGCACACATGTCCAAAGTCTAATTTGTAATGAAACTACAATGAAGGTAATGCGGGCGCCGGCCAGATAATGTGCCGGGGAAAAAGTTGGTGCAATCCTGTTCTGACTAGAGATGCAGAATGTCTTCATACTTGATCTGGGGAAACACTGGGGAAGTGCTTGGGCTCTCGTTGAGGAGAGAAGTTTGTTGAGAGAAGTTTGTCCGACTCAGTAAAGCCTCAAATATAAATGATCTGCAACAGTGAAATGGGCTACTTCTTATGTGAATTAATGAGGCGGGACACACCTCAAATCAAACTGTTAGAAAACTAGTTAGAAAATAATTAGAAATTGACAAGTTGAAACATAGATAATTGGCAGGCAGTGTGGCTTGGTTTGAGGGCAGCCTGTCTTGTTGGGTAACAATCACATTTTGCAACAGTGAGTGCATTCTGACATCACGCACATAAAAAAACCTCACACTGGGGAAACCGTTAGAGATATTTGGAACTTATGCGTGAAAAGGTTAAAGCAGTTGTATTTAATGCTTGTGGAAAAGCTGGGGAAGTGTGTGTGTGTGTGTGGGAAAGGGGGATATCTAGTCAGTTGTACAATTGAATGCCTTCAACTGAAGTGTCTTCCGCATTTTACCCAACCCCTCTGAATCAGAGAGGTGTGGGGGGCTTCCTTAAATCGACATCAACGTCTTCGGCACCCGGGGAACAGTGAGTTAATTGTCTTGCTCAGGGGCAGAACGACAGATTTTTACCTTGTCAGTTCAGGGATTAGATCCAGCAACCTTTCGGTTAATAGTCCAACACTCTAACCACTAGACTCTGTCTGTGTGTCTGTGTGTGTCTGCATTTTCTGACCTGCTGCATCTTCTTGTACTCTCCAACACGGGCGTAGGCCATGAACAGGTGAGAGTGATACTCCTCGCTGAGAGGAACCTTCTTCACCGCAGCTTCATACAGCTTAGTCACCAACTCAGCTACAGACAGAGGGGATGGGGAGAGTCAACATCACAACATCTAAGGCCTTTGCAGACTGTATGGCAGCTTCAGTCTTTTACAATCATCACATTACACTGTGCGATGTAATCAAATGAAAATATTGATAACCTGGCCAGACTGCACAATTTGCTTCAGTTCTGTCATCAAATTCTGCGATTGGCTTGAGAGTCTACGTCAGTCTACGTAGGCTATTTGATCTGCGCATCTGCCAGCACCAACAGAGCAAGCCACTCTTCATGCTTATGCGCAAGTTTGGAAAAAAATGAAAGTGTGTAGAGTTTTCATATAACTGTACATGTCCGAACTCAGAGTCAAATAGGCTCCCCCAAAATAGCATGGTCGCTGTGGTAGAACGCTTACTTTGATTGGTGATTTTGTGCATTTATCAAAATCCCATCGGGTAGCCTGATTTCAGATTATTAGGGAAACCATTATTCTTGCACAGCATGTAAATGTTTAAATCAAACTATTGTATTAATCTGACTATTCACAATAATGTGCATACTTAGTGCCGGCCATGTTCCTATTGGTCAGTCACCAGGATCGGCTCGTAACACCAGCCACACTATACAATGAATGCGAAACAATTCTGACACCACCAGAACTTTGTCGGAGCCTACGACCGCACACAGTGGTACATAAAAGTCGTCAGACCCCGACCCTGTCACACTGAACGAGCCAAGACGTCCGACAGTCGTTTACGACCTACCAATTTGCCAACAAAGTGGAAATGTTGTCTGGGACAGAGAAATCATAGAATAAGACGGCTAAAATCTTACAGTCTATGGGGGCGCTTTAAAGATAATTCAGAGAGTTGTGTGGATGTGTGCGTGTTTGGTTTTACTGCCTTTGTGGAGAACAAAAGTACTCAAAAGGATAGTAAAACAAGAAAAATCTGGAAAGTTGGGGACATTTTCCTGGTCCCCTAAAGGAAAAAGCCTATTTTAGGCTCAGGGGTTAGTGTTAGGTTTAGGGGTTAGTGTAAGTGTTAGGTTTAGGGTTACGGAAAATAGGATTTTGAATGGGAATCAATTGTTTGGTCCCCAGAAGGATAGTACAACAAATGTGTATGTGTGTGTGTGTGTACTCACGGCGGTGCATCTCTCTGTACAGTATAGTGAGAGCCTGTAATGAGTTATCGTCGGTGGGTTCGAGTGTCGCCACCTCCTGGGCCAGGCTAAATGCTTCATCCTGCTTTCCTGTTCGCTGCAGACCGATGGCTTTCAACACCTGGCGAGAGGGATCTGCCTGAGTAACATGCCACCATCATCATCGTAGGGGGTAGAGGTTAGGGGCAGGGTTTTAGGTAAGGCCTAGGGGGTCAGGTATGGAGTTTTTGACCAGACCAGGAAAAGCTCTGGGCTCCATCTTGGGCCCTACAGCCCAGAGTCCCACCCACCTTGGCACAGTGCAGGTCCTTGTGTTTCTTCAGCAGTTTGTCAGCCTGCTGGATCGCCATCTTGTTGTTGCCATTGTCCAGGTAGTCTTAAGGGAGATGACATTACAGAATCAGTTAACCTACTCCATACAGTACTATAACACATACACACCCACCCACCCCAGCCCAGTCCCACCCAAGGAGAAAGGGAGATATTCCTTGTATTTCTCTACAAACCATTCATGGAGTACTAAGACCTGTCAGCAACCAATTTAAATAATTTAACCAAAGCCATTATCAGGCTCTGGAAGTAGTTTCTAAAATGTGGAATGTTCAATCAAAAACGCATATTTTGAACCAATGGGTAAAATAATATGTTAATTGTGTAAATAATCGTCTAAAACAACCAATGGTCCAAACCTCATGTTTCTAACATAATAACCTTTCAAACATTATTGAAGTTTTTACCTTTGTAGGATGACCAAAATTGAAAAGTGATAAAAAATAAGGACAGTTGCACAGCATAGCGTAAACTAGGCTGGATGCTGTGCGAGAATAAAGACTACCTGACAGGCTCACCTTCCCGTTGAACTCGTCATCATTCTTCTCGAATAAGCAGGTAAGATAGATATTGATTTTGAGACATGACATGTAGTAATTCTTTGTTTTAGTATACGCCTTTTTATATTTCATGAAAAATTCCTGTTTTTTGTGAGAAATCTTCAAAAACACAAGTGGATCTCTGAAATGTCAACTGGGCGTACCATAAGCTTTTTTTCTAAGCCTTTTATATGTAATTCACATTGTCATGCAAATGTAACTTCTTTCTTTTTTTTACAGAGCACACACAAAGACAAGCACGCACACAATCCCTTATATAGGGCAAGTTGGGGTCTAGACTTCAGGGCAGCTGGATGCCAAAATGAACCCTGCCAGACAGACACACAGTGCTCTCCAGCTACACTATGTCATCAGCCCAAACGACAGCCAGGCCAACATCATTATGTCTCGTGTTGGCCATCAGGGTTTCCCCATCCTTCATAAACCAAATGTCTCTAGATCAGCATCAATTTATATATCTACACCCATACAGCAGGAATATTTTTCTGTTGTACAACAGGTATATTTTCATTGTGTCCAGTGTCCACTCACTGACAGCCTCTGTCAACTGATGATAATCAACTCCACATGATTTCAGCAGAGCTTTTGAGGAATGGGAAACAGAGAGAAAGCTGAGAGACCAAACAGAAGTCTCAACGGTGCATGTAATTAGAGCAGTTTGAAAATAAATCTAACTGGATCTAGCTGTATGATATAATACGACACTAGAATGTCATCGAATGGCCCAAATCAACAATGGCCCAAATCAAAGGCTACAACACAACCATGCATATCAAGCTAGCCAACCTTAACCCTCTTAAACCCATCTGACACATGACAGCTAGCTAACCATGATCATTGATCTGTAGTTATAGCCTTCATACTTTGTAGCTAGATAACAAATGAGTTAACAGAGTTAGCATCAGAGACACGAAATCAACAACACCCGCTAATAAAAACCCATCTAACCAGCTATTTAGGTAGCATCACAACTACTGCCTTGTAACGTTAATAGCCAAACCATGGCATCCCGTTCTAGAGCTAAATTAGCATCTAATGGTAACTTAGCTAGCTACCGAGTTAACTTACGGTAAAACGCATCCGACCAATGTGTGTAATACACCCCGGTGTATCTGACCAACTAACTAGTTAGCTTAAACATAGTTGCTGATATTTCTGTGGCATGCAAAAACATTTGTAATAACGTTAAGACTCAGATCCATCACTGTTTCTACATGCTAACATAGCTAAGCCTTAGTTAATTAGCTGTCAAATCAAAGAGACCTGAATTTAGCAAGTGGGAGAGACTAATCGCTGAAACTATTTTAGGGTGTAGTTCAAAGCAAAGCTGTTTCATCGTGCATTGAATAACGGTGGGCAAAATATCTGCAGTTGTGCGCTGTCAGAATTGTGCTGACATCCACTCAAGCCAAGGTGCACGGTCATTCGGCGCTGCAGGCGAATTGAGTCCGGGGATGGGACTTCGGGGGCCCCTGGTGCTGCCCAGCGAGTCCCAGACACAAGCTACTGATCAGATGACTGCTCCGGTAAATCGATAAACAATGACAACACATTTAACCAGACACAAATGTGCTGTTTCCTTGCGAATTGTTACCGTAAATAGGTCTAAGTCTCCGGTCGTTAGGGTCTTGCACATGGCCTCTAGCCGCCATGTTGGAGGTTGCCAGTATATGTCTGAGCATGCGCGGTCGCATCAAACCGGCAGGAATTAAAAGGGGCAGTACATATTTTTATTCACCTTTATTTAACCCGGTAGGCTGTCAGGCTCTCATTTAGAACTGCGACCTGGCCAAGATAAAGCAAAGCAATGCGACACAAACAACAACACAGAGTTACACATGGAATAAACAAGCATACAGTCAATAATACAATAGAAGAAGTCTATATACAGTGTGTGCAAATGAGGTAGGATAAGGGAGGTAAGGCAATAAATAGGCCATAGTGGCGAAATAATTACAATATATCAATTAAACACTGGAGTGATAGATGTGCAGAAGATGAGTGAGCAAGTAGAGATACTGGGGTGCAAAGGAGCAAAATAAAAAATAACAGTATGGGGATGAGGTAGTTGGACGGGCTATTTACATATGGGCTATGTACAGGTGCAGGGATCTGTGAGCTGCTCTGACAGCTGGTGCTTAAAATTAGTGAAGGAGATGTAAGTCTCCAGCTTCAGTGATTTTTGCAGTTTGTTCCAGTCATTGGCAGCGGAAAACTGGAAGGAAAGGCGGCCAAAGAGGAATTGGCTTTGGGGGTGACCAGTGAAATATACCTGCTGGAGGGTGTGCTATGGGTGGGTGCTGCTATGGTGACCAGTGAGCTGAGATAAGGTGGGGCTTTACCTATCAATGACTTATAGATGACCTGGAGCCAGTGGGTTTGACGACGAATATGAAGCGAGGGCCATTTCAGTAGGATTTATCTGAATTGAATCTACTCAATACAGCAAATGCCAAATAAATGTTAAAATGCAGTCTCAGTATGTCAACTGCAGTGGTATAAAGTACTTAAGTAAAAAATACTTTAAAATACTACTTAAGTAGTTTTTTGGGGTATCTGTACTTTACTTTTTATATGTTTAACAACTTTTACTTTTACTTCAGTACATTCCTAAAGTAAATAATGTACTTTTTACTCCAAACATTTTCCCTGACACCCAAAACTACTCGTTACATTTTGAATGCTTAGTAGGACAGGGAAATGGTACAATTCACACAGTTATCAAGATAACATCCCTGGTCATCTCTACTGCCTCTGATCTGGCAAATTCACTAAACACAAATACTTCATTTGTAAACAATGTTTGAGTATTGGGGTGTGTCCCTGGCTGTCCGTAAAAAATGTTTAAATAAATGCGAAAATTGTACAGTCTATTTTGCTTAATATGTGGAATTTGAAATGATTTATACTTTTACTTTTGATACTTAAGTATATTTAAGCAATTACATTCACTTTTGATACTTAAGTATATTTAAAACCAAATACCCAAGTAAAAGCCGGCAAGGTAAAAATATGCCGTTCCGCCCCGGAGCAAGGCAGTTAACCCCCAACAACTGCTCTCCGAGCACCTCTCTGAATTGAGGGGTTGGGTTAAATGTGGAAGACACATTTCAGTTGCATGCGTTCAGTTGTACAACGGTATCCCCCGTTTCCAACTGCCATTTACCCATACTGATATTTCATTATTTGAAAAGACTGTAGTTTCTTACATGCAGTTCACAATGACACATGACTGTTGTGCTTAGCTGTGCCACTAGTGGTCCCTTTTGGTCTGTCAAACTCTGGTCAAACTCTGACCTTTAAAAAATATTGTTCAGCTCTAATTTTCTCATTTTAATTTAAAATGTCTCCATTAAAATTGAATTGATCATAAAATAATAATTCCCTATGTATGTGAGTGATATACTGATCTGCATATCAGAATGATGTCTTAACGAAACAACTGCAGATACCTTGAAATGGTCCCCACGCCAGTCCTTCCCCAGATAATGTACTGTACTTTCTTCACCACTACATGGCCCTAAAAATATATGGTCTACTGAAACTAGATATTCTATAAGTCTTCTTCTGTCTATCTCTGGAGAGGTGAGCGTTGACTGAGACATCAAACCAACTCTAGGTGAGAATAACAAAGTGAATGGACAGAGAGTAAATATAGAATATTATCTTAAAACTATTGTGGAGCTCCTGCAACTACAGTTGAGTCATGGAGTCATTAAGGTTGGAGTCAGGTTGGAGTCATTCAAACTAGTTTTTCAACCACTCCACAAATTTCTTGTTAATAAACTATACTTTTGGCAAGTCGGTTAGGACAACTACTTTATGCATGACACAAGTAATTTTTCCAACAGTTGTTTGCAGACAGATTATTTCCCTTTAATTCACTGTGTCACAATTCCAGTGGGTCAGAAGTTTACATACACTAAGTTGACTGTGTCTTTAAACAGCTTGGAAAATTCCAGAAAATTATGACATGCCTTTAGAAGCTACTGATAGGCTAATTGACATAACTTGAGTCAATTGGAGGTGTACCTGTGGATGTATTTCTAGGCCTACCTTCAAACTCAGTGTCTCTTTGCTTGACGTCATGGGAAAATCAAAAGAAATCAGCCAAGACCTCAGAAAAAATTGTAGACATCCACAAGTCCGGTTCATCCTTGGGAGCAATTTCCAAACGCCTGAAGGTACCACGTTCATCTGTACAAACAATAGTATGCAAGTATAAACACACTGGGACTATGCAGCTGTCATACCGCTCAGGTAGGAGATGCTTTCTGTCTCCTAGAGATTAACTTACTTTGGTGTGAAAAGTGCAAATCAGTCCCAGAACAACAGCAAAGGACCTTGTGAAGATGCTGGAAGAAACGGGTACAAAAGTATCTATATCCACAGTAAAACGAGTCCTATATCGACATAACCTGAAAGGCTGCTCAGCAAGGAATAAGCCACTGCTCCAAAACCACCATAAAAAAGCCAGACTATGGTTTGCAACTGCACATGGGGACAAAGATCGTACTTTTTGGAGAACTGTCCTCTGGTCTGATGAAAGAAAAATAGAACTGTTTGGCCATAATGACCATCATTATGTTTGGAGGAAAAAGGGGGAGGTTTGCAAGTTGAAGAACACCAACCCAACTGTGAAGCATGGGTGTGGCAGCATCATGTTGTGGGGGTGCTTTTCTGCAGGAGGGACTGGTGCACTTCACAAAATAGATGGCGTCATGAGGCAGGAAAATTGTGGATATATTGAAGCAACATCTCAAGAGATCAGTCATGAAGTTAAGCTTGGTCGCAAATGGGCCTTCCAAATGGACAATTACCCCAAACATACTTCCAAAGTTGTGGCAAAATGGCTTAAGGACAACAAAGTCAAGCTATTGGAGTGGCCATCACAAAGCCCTGACCTCAATCCTATAGAAAATTTGTGGGCAGAACTGAAAAAGCATGTGCGAGCAAGGAGGCCTACAAACCTGACTCAGTTACTCCAGATCTGTCAGGAGGAATGGGCCACTTATTGTGGGAAGCTTGTGGAAGGCTACCCAAGTTCAACCATTTTAAAGGTAATGCTACCAAATACTAATTGAGTGTAACTTCTGACCCACTGGGACTTTGATGAAAGAAATAACAGCTGAAATAAATCATTCTCTCTACTATTATTCTGACATTTCACATTCTTAAAATAAAGTGGTGATCATAACTGACCTAAAACAGGGAATTTTTACTGGGATTAAATGTCAGGAATTGTGAAACATTTAAACTCAGTTTATTTGGCTAAGGTGTATGTAAACTTCCGACTTCAACTGTAAATATAAACAGTACCAGCACCCAAAATGAGTACTGGCATCTGTTTCAGTCCAAGTCAAGCACCACTACCATCACATGAAATGCCCATAAAAAGCCCTCATGCAAATAAAGGGCATAATTTCAGCAAAATACATTGATACATTTTATTATTCAAAAGTTCTAGTCAATATCCATTGTATTGTTGTATTTGTATTTTATTTTTACAGTCACTTCCAGGGCTTGGCACTATGTGGTATCTTGCCCCCAGGTAAGGGCTGACATGCTGACCTGGACAATTAAGTATTTTTCTCATCACGATGTCAATTTAGTAACCCGGAAGAGGTATGTCACGGGGTCAGATCGAATTTCGTAAGTAAATTGGTGAACTGGAAAATAAATAATTGATATTAATGTGGCAACATCGTATTTTGAGGTAAGACGGTGGTATGTGGGCTCGTCAGAAAGTCCTTAGCTAGCTAGTGTTTCGTTAAACGTCATTTGTCCCTCTTTAGCCAGGCTTTTGGCTTGCTAACATTAGCTAGGTTAACTTGCTAGCTAGCTTTGCTGTCATCCAGTCTTTGTTTTGTTTTTTCGTCGAGAAGAATCGTCATTCTTGCATAACACATGTGTGTCACTGGTAGTTATCCGCCTGGAGCTCGCAGACCAGTCTCTTTCTCCACAGGATTTCCAATAGACCGCTGGGGAGTTTAATTATTTCAGTTTTAATATTGACGTCACCATCTTGCTATATATAAGTTATTTATTTAATGTAACTAGCACACAGTGACGTATGGTGTTTGTTTTTGCACTCTTCCTCACAGGAGAATGATTTTTATAGACAGTTAGCCTAATACATGAAATATTCTGTGAAGCAAGCAAGAATAATTAAGTACTTCCGAGTCACGGATTTTTGGAATCCTTCAGAATAAGAGTTCCGTCTTGTATCCGTTGTAAATGATTAATTATGGTGAAAGTGACGTAAAATGTGCACAATTATTGATATCGTTTATACTAGCATACAAAGAATAGTTACAATTATTTCTATAAGATATGCGATTTGTTTATTTTTTAAAGTCTGAATGGTCAACAATGTTTTTTGTATGTGTACTGCTATCATTTATTGGACCATACACAATTTTCTGTACATTGTGTCCAGTAAAAGGGGCCATTCTACTCAGGAGCACTTGTAGTTTCCAAATCCACAGAGTTTACACCCAGAGGAGCGTTGCTGCTCATTTTGTGGCCACTCTTTAAGAACCGATCAGCTTAAATCCAACATTTTCAAAAGTATACAGGACTTGACTCTTATTCTGAAGGATTAAAAAAAATCTGTGACCCAGAAGTACATAGTTATTTTTTCCAGCTTCACAGCGGTAGAACATAGAACAGCGGAATAATTACGTTTGAGGAGTCCGGCAACAGCATCAGAGCAAGTCACTCCCTCTTATCATCAGAGACCTGCTCAGGTTACTGTTTCTGGAACACATTTGTCTTAGTAATTCAGCAATGATGGCAATAGGTATTGATCCAGAAGTTGACGCTTTGTGTTTGCCTATTCTCCCTTTTTCGCTCCCTCTCCCCCTTTTGCTCTCTGGCCCTGTAGTTGAGGATGTGTCAGAGGAGGATTTGCAGGAGAAAGCACTGAGCTCAGCCAGGTTCTCTCTGAGTGGGAAGACATAGTTGGAGAGAGCAGCCGTCTTACATCATCACATCGGCAGCAGAACCATGGGAGACATGGTCATCGAGACCTTCCCACCCAATCCTGGTAAGAATCAGGGTATATAGCAATATGGATGACATATTTAATGAATATGATGCTGTACACAACCAATGCATTATTATATGTTGGTGTGTAATAATACTAATACGTGGTGTGTGTGTATAGGGAGATGGGGTGTGTTAAAACATATTCTGAGATTTCAGAATGACTGACTAAAGAAAATACAGCTGTGGTTATCAGTCTGTCAGACTTCATAGGAATAGAAACTACTAGAAACCTACATTTCTCCCCTTGGTGAGCAGACTGGGGCAGAGGGAGAGGAGGGTGGAGGAGCCCAACCCCTAGAGGATCAACCAGACGGGAGGGGTCCTACTGAGGGCCCTACAGAGGTCAGTGCCGAGGGCACAGAGGTGGCTCCAGACTCGCCCTCCATGCAGCTTCCAGACCAGATTTCCTTCTTCAGTGGAAACCCCTCAGTGGAGATAGTCCACGGCATCATGCACCTCTACAAGACCAAGTGAGTCTCTGTTGCTATACACAACACTGAGTGTGTTTACATGCAGACTAATAATTCGATATTAAACTAATTATGGCAGAAGGCCGTGTATGGCTTTAGACATGTAAACACCTTACTCTGCTTATCTTAATCGGCATGAAGTCAAAATCTAAGAAAGCAAACGCCGATTAAAACACTGGTTTTCTGAGCAATCTTTCTTATTATTAGGATGTAAACACAGGTTGAAATATCAAAACGAACTCTGAACCAACTATTAATTTGGGGACAGTTCGAAACAAGAAAACATTAATGGCCATTTAGCTAGCTAGCTTGCTGTTGCTAGCTAATTTGTCCTGGGATATAAACATTGGGTTGTTATTTTACCTGGAATGCACAAGGTCCTTTTTTCTGGATCTTTGTAGAATTTTTACCCATTTTGAGTCACACAAAATCGTATGTTCTCTACTCAAACAATTAATCCACAGATAAAAGGGAAAGTCTAGTTAGTTTCTAGTAATCTCTCCGCCTTCTGTCTTCTTTTGTGGACTTTATATGGCAGTTGGCAACTAACTTGAATGTGCATTACCACCATCAACTGGACTGGAGTGTGAACCTCAGTTAATTTTTCAATCACCCATGTGCGTATATGCTCCTAAAAGACTATGAGGAGATGGGAGAGGAGGGACTTGCAGCACGTCATGCGTCAAGTAAAACCAAGTTCTATTTTAGCGCCTGGCTATGCAGACACTCGTTGACGCGCACTAGCAGTTTGGATGAAATGATTGAATAATATGTATGTGTACACAACGCAAGTGTTGTGGTCAGCATGTTACTGTGAGAGAAAAGGGGAACAGAGTGTCTGGCCAAGGTCTATTGAGGAAGGTGAACAGAAGGTCACTTGTAAACTTCATGGAGACCCGGTAGAGAGGAACTGCTACCAGAGCACTCTACTGCGAAGACAACATTCTAGTCGTCCGTTTTGAGTTGTTACTCTGTTCAGAAACTAACAGTGCTCATTGAGTCTGAACCCATTGACTTTATATTTCCATTCAGTAGGCTTGGGCGGTGTCCAGATTGGGATATTCGGTAATATCGGCGCTGAACACGAGGGGCGCTATTTTCAAACCCCAGATAGCCTCTAATCCGAAGGTTAGCAATACTAAAAGTACATATAAATCCCATAGAGTTTTACAAGTAACTACAAAATGCTAGTCAGTTTGCTGCACACTCAAATAAATATTAGAAAGCAAGGCTCTCCAGGAGAGGATTCTCTGCTGTTATCAGGAGAAGCTTCATTTGGCAAGAAGCTAACCAGCTAGATAACTACTAAATTGGCAAACGAATTGCACAATTGCAGAGCATTTAGCACATTTTAAACAGTTAACTTAATAGTTACAATATTTAGTTTAGTTGTAAATTGCATACTGTAACTATGGTTGAAAAACCATCTGGCTATTTCCAAATATCCCCGGTATACATTATATCACCCAAGCCTACCATGCAGTAGACATTCTGTACTATATCCGGAGCGACTACAATATACCAAAGATATTGTTTATTGAAAAGATTTCTCACTGGCAATATGAGACAATTTAGTTTCTCCTGACTGTCCCGTCGCAGCAAGATGACATCACTGACGGAGGACATGCGTCGCAGTGCCATGCTGTGTATCCTGACCGTACCCTCCACCATGACAAGCCACGACCTCATGAAGTTTGTGGCACCATTTTATGATGTCATGGAGCACATGAAGATCATACGAGACTCCACCCCTAACCAGTACATGGTGCTGATCAAGTTTAGTAGCCAGGTGAAATGAGTAAGATCATAGAACACTGTTGTTGTTGTATCTGAAAGTCTGCTTAGAAACTGTTTTTAGAATTATTCACATTATTACTCCGTCCGTCTCTCTCTGTCTCCTCCTTTCTCTCTCCAGGCTGATGCCGATAGTTTCTACACAGCGTGTAATGGCCGTACGTTCAACTCCATAGAGGATGCAGTCTGCCAGCTGGTCTATGTGGAGAGAGCTGAGGTCATCAAGTCTGAGCAGGTACAGTATGTACACCAGTACCTCTAATGACTGTCTGAGCAGTGCACCTGAGGACATAGATTTGAATCATTTCTCTCTCTCTCTCACCCTCTCACCTCCAGGGCGCCAGTCTTCCAGTGATTGAGCTGGCAGAGCTTCCTAAGAGTACCGTGTGTCTGGAGAGGATGGATGAGTCAGTGAATGGGGTACTCACTACACTCTGTAACCACAGCTTCCACAACCTGTGTCTGCAACGCTGGGAGGACGCCTCGTGAGTATATACCAGCACACACACGACTCACAGCATGACCCTGAGTTCATTTCTCCATCCTCCCTCTCTCTGGTCATTGGATGACTGTCATGTCCTGCAGTTTTAGTCCTTTTGTGGCACAACATGTGAGCAATATGGAATTGTGTTTTAGCATGGGGACAATAGAAGTGGTAGCTACTGTGCATTTGGTGTTTTTATGTGTGTAAAGGTGTTGACTGGGGTGTATTGACTGTTCTGTTCCAGGTGTCCTGTGTGTCGATATTGTCAGACCCCAGAGCCTGTACAGGAGAACAAGTGCTTTGAATGTGGAGTTCAGGAGGTAAACATTATTTACACACTAAAATCAACACTACATACATTTGCATACATCTACAGTTACTCTTGTTGTTTACAGTTGCTAATGTTTTCCCTCCTTACGCCCCTCCCCCTGGCTAATGTTTTCCCTCCTACGCCCCTCCCCCTGGTTAATGTTTTCCCTCCTACGCCCCTCCCCCTGGCTAATATTTTCCCTCCTACGCCCCTCCCCCTGGCTAATGTTTTCCCTCCTACGCCCCTCCCCCTGGCTAATATTTTCCCTCCTACGCCCCTCCCCCTGGCTAATGTTTTCCCTCCTACGCCCCTCCCCCTGGCTAATGTTTTCCCTCCTACGCCCCTCCCCCTGGCTAATGTTTTCCCTCCTACGCCCCTCCCCCTGGCTAATGTTTTCTCTCCTACGCCCCTCCCCCTGGCTAATGTTTTCCCTCCTACGCCCCTCCCCCTGGCTAATGTTTTCCCTCCTACGCCCCTCCCCCTGGCTAATGTTTTCCCTCCTACGCCCCTCCCCCTGGCTAATGTTGTCCCTCCTACGCCCCTCCCCCTGGCTAATGTTGTCCCTCCTACGCCCCTCCCCCTGGCTAATGTTTTCCCTCCTACTCCCCTCCCCCTGGCTAATGTTTTCTCTTCTACGCCCCTCCCCCTTCAGAACCTTTGGATCTGTCTGATCTGTGGTCATATCGGCTGCGGTCGCTACGTCAGTCGTCATGCCTACAAACACTTTGAGGAGACACAACACACGTACGCCATGCAGCTCACTCACCGTGTCTGGGACTATGCTGGAGGTACAGGATACTGTGGAGGGCTAGGGGCAAGGGTACCGACTTCTGTCTATAATCAACTACAATGTATATAAAACAGGGATGCAACAAATATACAATTACATTTTAGTCATTTATCCAATGCGACGTACAGGAGCAATTAGGGTTAAGTTCCTTGCTCAAGGGCACATCAACATATTTTTCCCCTAGACTGCTCTTGGATTCGAACCAGCGACCATTCAGTTACTGGCCCAGCGCTCTTAACCGCTAGGACACCTGCGCCCAATGTACAATTTTTCTTAACATTTAAAGTGCAATTTTTAAAAACATTTTAATGATAAGAAAAAATAATAAAATGACGTGAATTCACAATTCAGATATGATCCTGCGTATGACCGCCATGGGGGCCAATGCAGTTCAATCTACCTGGCTACCTGACAGCGCTCATCTTCCTGCTGTCCCCTACCCCTTTTTCGACATGGCATCTTGTAGTCTGGTTCTAGATATGCCATCAGGGAAGTGAAGCCAACATCCTCTACCATTTGACAATGGCTGCATATCAACCGCTGTGATTTTCTCACTCCGTCCCTTATCTGCTGCCAGCAACTGGTTGGGTCACGGTGACTCCCTTTCAGATGGTTAAGCATTGAACCTGTACTGCCTCTGCAGCTCAATTCCACCTTGCAAAGTTTGTATTTATTTCACCACTGTAGTATCCTTAGAGGCTTCTTAGATTGATGAGTCATGACACGTAAGTAGGGTTTAGTATTTAATTGAGTCAATACTGCAATCTATTGGTCAACATAAATATACCAGGCTACTCCACCCCCCCTTTAAAGCTAATAACCCAACTTAATTCCTTTCTGAGCTATGCTATTTTCATATTTACATTTTTTCAAACATGATCTCCTTTAGGATCTGAACTGTAGGCCATCCTTTCAGAATAAATTCATGCACTTGTGATAACGTCACATCCTTTGAAGTCTATTGCCTGATTTGTGCTGTGTTCACCTGTGCATCATCCAACACATCGATCATCAAAACCTGGTCATTTTCTTCTTCCTTAATGGTGATTTCTGGAACGGGCAGCCTACTCAGAGCATCAGCATTCCCATGGTATCTACCTGGTTCGTAAATTATTATTTTCTCCGCTGGCGACAACATTCTTGACATGAACCCGATAGGTTTCTCTGCCCCAATCTTTATCTGGTGTGATAGCACAGCCCCCACACCATACGATGAGGCATCACACGATAAGATGAGATCTCTGGATCTCTGATTGCAGTAACACCTTTACTTTGCAAAAGCTTCTTCCTGTCTTTCTGACCATTTCCAGGCCACATCCTTCCATAACAGTTGATGCAGAGGAGCTAAGAACGTAGAGTGGTTCGGGAGGAAGTGATTATAATAGTTCAGTAAGCCTAGATAGGCTTTCAGCTTGGGCTATAGAATCTGGGATTAGCATCAGCAGCAACATGAATGGTAGCTTGGACCCCTTTTAATGTCCCTAGTTCTTCTTTGAAAACACACTCATGCTTTGAAATCAACTGATGCAGTGTCAATGTCTCTGTGGTGACATGTTTGATTTCATCCCAGTTCAATTTTATTTCCTCCAACCACCCTCTCCCTAGTAAGCTGGTGGCAGTACCTTCCACTACTAAGAGAGGCAGACTTTTCTTTTGTCCTTGATATTCCACTTGAGCATCAGCAACTCCAATCACAGGGATCTTCTCCACTGTGTACGTTTTGAGTTTAATGGGGGTGTCTCTCAGTTTAGGCACTTCAACGTTTTTTCCACTTCCTATAGAATTGGGACCTATTCATCAGCGTGACACTACATCCTGTGTCTAGTTGCACTGTGTACATTGAGAATGCTTGCTCTGTGTTTGCGCACTCACTTTCACTTTCTATCACTTGATTAGAGCAGTAGCTAGAGCTTCTGTGGGTATTCTGTTTTCTGTGCGTTCTCTTTTCTGCAGCCCGTGGCTTCTTTTTATTGCGGCACGCCCTCGCAATGTGGCATATTATCCCATCCTCGTCACCAAATATGTAGTATCCTTAGAGGCTTCTTAGATTGATGACTCATGACACTTAAGTAGGGTTTAGTATTTAATTGTAACTTAGAATAACATTCTCTAATGCACATGGCTTAAGCTACCTGAAGCTTTCTTAAATCACGGTTATATAGGTAGACATTGGGAATGGCTATGGATAGCGGAAAGCAAACCCCCGTCTTGAGTCAATACTGCCATCTATTGGTAAACATAAATATAGCAGGTTACTACAACCACCTCACGTAACCTTCTCAGTATTGCCATACAGGACTTCGCTGCTGTCCCTTCCCTGTCTTACTCACTTACATTTTTTCAAATTGTTAACGACGATGACGACGTGCGGAGCGATTTATTTCTGTGGTAAATAATTTGAAAGATGCAAATCTCCCCCTAACGTTACAGCATTGTTGCATTAGGTATCTGTTTAATAGTGTTCCCTTTATGATGGTGATGATCGGGACTTGTTAGTGGTAGTTTTGCAATAACTGCACTGTGATTTTCATTTTGTAAAAAATAAAATGTTTTTTTAGTTTAGGGATTTAATCTAAATGTTAACGATCCCAATGTAATTTAAACCTTCCACCACTAATATAAAACCCTGTGTGTAGCACCACAACAGTGCTTCACTGATTTGTGTG
The DNA here is from genome assembly GCF_013265735.2 of Oncorhynchus mykiss. NCBI lineage: Eukaryota > Metazoa > Chordata > Actinopteri > Salmoniformes > Salmonidae > Oncorhynchus > Oncorhynchus mykiss. Next base: position 17,536,203 of record NC_048576.1, read on the forward strand.
TGTGTGTGTGTGTGTAGATAACTATTTTCACAGGCTGGTGGCCAGTAAGACTGATGGGAAGATGGTTCAGTACGGGTGTGAAGGAGAAACCTGTCAAGAGGAGAAGATAGATGCTCTGCAACTAGAGGTGTGTGTGTTTGACTCCCTGCTTTTCATTCTAATAGTGTGATACCTATTAGTTAACATGGCAAACAGCTGTTAGCAGATATCTCACCCAGAATGATGTTACCTCTTCCTTTAGTACTCTCACCTGCTAACGAGTCAGCTGGAGTCCCAGCGCATTTACTGGGAGAATAAGATTGATCACCTGGAGAAGGACATAGCAGAGGAGGTAGGATAAGAATCATTGCAGCATGTCTGAAATCATGTCTCTATCTAGCCATTCAGCTAAATACCCGATTCTCTGTGTGTGTGTGTGCGTGTGTGTGTTTCAGATCAGCAACATGAAGGCCAAGTTTAAGGAGACCATAGATCGATGTGATAACCTGGAGCATCGGCTGGGAGAGCTGGCCAAGGACAAACAGAGCATGGACAAGAAGTAGGTGGATCCTCTCACACTGCAGGCAGCTGTCAATCATCCTGACACAGTAAAATGTTAGAATCTGACTGTGGCCATAGTCATGTTGTACTGTAGGTTTTCATTTTCTTTCTCTCTCTAAACTAGTGGGGAGAGACGTTATCTGCTATTGAAAATCTGTGTGTCTTGGTAGCACCATCTCTGTCTCCCCCTCCTTCAGGTGTGGTCAGTTGTCGACCCGTGTGACGAAGCTTGGTCAGGAGCTGAAAGAGGAACAGGAAATTAATCGCTGTCTGAGAGCCAGGCCCAGTTGGCTGAAGATGAGCACAAGGCTAGAGAGACTGGTGAGTCTGGGGGAGTGAGAGACTAGAGCCTAATTCTGGGGGAGGGAGAGACTAGAGCCTAATTCTGGGAGGGAGAGACTAGAGCCTAATTCTGGGAGGGAGAGACTAGAGCCTAATTCTGGGGGAGGGAGAGACTAGAGCCTAATTCTGGGGGAGGGAGAGACTAGAGCCTAATTCTGGGGGAGGGAGAGACTAGAGCCTAATTCTGGGGGAGGGAGAGACTAGAGCCTAATTCTGGGGGAACCCTCCATTGTGGACGTAGTCTCTATCTAGGAGTTAAATGGATGACAACATTTTATCTTATCCTTGATGCCTTTAACCTCTCTTTCCCCCCTCCAGGCGAGCGTAAGGACGGGGTGATAGCAGAGCTCCAGGAGCAGCTGAGAGATGTCATGTTTTACCTGGAGACTCAGCAGCAGATAGGTCTGCCTCCAGAGACCAGGACTGAGATACAGGAAGGACACATCAACATAGGCGCAGCAGCCACTCCCGCCCCAGGACCCTCCACCGTCATAGGCTGAGGCCGCAGGGGGTGGTCCAAAAAGGGGAGGGAGAGACTAGATCCTAATTCTGGGTGAGGGAGAGACTAAACCTAATTCTGGGGAAGTGGCACAACCAGGAAGTGGAGAGAAGAAGAGATGTCGGCCTTCACTAATTACCACAGCCACAAAGTCATAAACCCTGCCTATTTCTACAATTTATTTTCTTAAAATGTGATTTTAAACCGAACCTTAAACCTAGCCTTAACCACACTGCTAACCTTATTCCTAACCTTAAATGAAGACCAAACATTTTTGTTTTCATAAATGTTCTATGATATAGCCTATTTTGACTTTGTGGCTGTGGTAAAACCAGAGATGTCAGATGCCTGAAATGCCCCACCAAAATTACCTTATTAAAGTGTGTGTGGTGTGCGTGCGTGTTTGCGCAATTGTGTGTGTTTGTGCTTTTCAAATGGACTTTGGCTCCTTTGACAGTACTCTAAGAGGATGGGATTAGAAGTTAAGTGTATATCTCTGCTTCACGGTGCCCACTTTGACTTCTCCCTCCATCCTTCTATAAAAAAAATCACCTTGTTTTCTTCCTGAAAGGAAGAGAGATTCATGTGAATAAGGAAGTGAGAAGTAGACGAATACCTCATGTTTGAATATGCTGGCTTTTCTAACTAACTGTCCAGTCAGTTTTTGTAGGTATGTGTGTTGTTATAAATGGGTTTAGAAAGTCTGCTTCCGAGGTTCACTACCAGCTGGTTGTCAGCGTTTGTCATCTCTGTTTTATCGAACATCTGACTCCAATCTGTTCTCAGGAAACGGAATGACTCAGTTCTATCGTGAGAATGTTTATTTATTTTTCATTTAGATCATTTAATATGTGACAGAAAACAAACTGAACATCACTTTATCTGAGAGATTAAGTCAAGTGCTGAAATATTTAATTTCTCAATTTAGCTCTGTGTCAGAGCTGTAGACTTAACAGATGGGCACAGGTATATGTGGCTGATGCTTTGGCATTCCTACACTAATCTGAGATGTGCACCTGACGTCAAGGGTTGGCCTATTGCCTGGGCCAAGTCATTTGAGCAGTCATGCAAGTTAAGCCTAAGGTTGCATGTTGGGCAGGTGATTTTTGACCCAAAAAAAAGTCAAAACAACCAAACTGCAAAGAATTCCAGTAGCCTAAAGCTGATCTTTCTGGTTCCTCCCCATTGTTTAAATGAAAGACAGACAATGTATGGCAGTTGGGCAAGTTGAGCCTGTTCTACTTGCTAATAACAACCAAAATACAAAGAATTCCAGTAGTGATCTTTCTGGTTCCTCCCCTATGTGTAGGTGAAAGACAGGCAATATATGGCACTTCTGTGTGTAAATAGCTCATTTACATTTTCGGGCAAGTGCCTTTCAAACTTTAATGTCAATCCCTGTAATACAGTATAATACTCTACAAATACAATATCATACAACAGTTTGACTCCTGTTTCCCTGCACTTAACTGTGTGTATGTGACCACCATTTTCTTCACTGACAACACATCTGTGGCAAGCCTGAAAGGGCACCATATTGCCTATACACTGCACTACTGACCAGATCCTGATAAGCGGTGTACATGCGTGTGTTTGTGTTGAAATGCTGAAAGGCTACCGGTATTTTCTGCTCAGTCACAGCTTTCCACTATAATATAGCATCAATATTGTCATAGCATGGCATTGTATCTAGGTCAACACAGACGTTCGAATAGTACACAGCAGCAGCAGAATCCCACCTTTAGCCTATTGTGAACATGTCATATTTCATTTTACCTTCCTGAATGTCAACTTAAAGCAGTTTAAGTATTCACTGTGTTTTTTGTTAACATGTTAAAGTGCTCAAGAAATTGTGTTACCATTTGTACTCGGGGTGATGGTTTTGTTTTAAAAGTTCCTCTATGAAGGTTCATGATAGTCAAAATGAAGACTTCCTAGAAAAGGCCTCTTTTTAAATAATACTTTATTTACCACCCACACCGGCTGCCCAGTCATTTCTGTGTGATGTCTGCGTAAAGGGAAGTTAAAGATGGGAAACTATACTATAAGTCACTTTAAAGAGCGTAAACCATAAGCTGTGAGTCATAGAGAGAGTTAGGGCTGGGGTATTTTTCTCCCCGCTCCAAGGGGGGGATTTTTTGTGGCGCCCTGCTGACGAGTATTTCGCTCATACAGCGGTCATGAAGGCCTAGAGTACTAATTTAATGTCATTTTTATTTAAAAAATGATACTATTTTTTAGCATCACCCTCAGCACCCCTAAATCCGCTGTCTATGGGCTGGATTCAATACGTAGCTCCGAAGATCAGCGTTGTAGGCCGGTGGAAATGTAAAGGTAATTTTTGGTTGAGCCGGAAATGCAGCATTTACCCTAAATTCAGTCTCTGAAAAAAGTATGGTTGCTGAGGGTGAGCGAACTATAATACAGAAGCTGTGGCTCTTTCATTGTTGATGGACACATTTAACAAGGTGTGGTAAACTTTATAGGAAGATATTTCAATATCACAATTCATGTCAGCCTGATTCAGATTTCAGATAGGTAGACTTAACATTCATTTAAGACAAAATATGTACTTAAGCAGAGGCGTCATGCCCATAGGGGGCATTTCTGATATTTAAATATATATATATATATATATATATTCAGACCTCTTGACATTTTCCACAATTTGTTACATTACAGCCTTATTCTAAAATGAATTACATTTTTTGTACATTTTCATCAATCTACACACAATACCACGTAATGGCAAAGCAAAAACAGGTTTTTGGAAATGTTAGCAAAGTTATATAACAACAAAACAAATAGAAATAGCTAATTTACATAAGTATTCAGACCCTTTGCTATGAGACTCTAAATTGAGCTCAGATGCATCCTGTTTCCATTGATCATCTTTAAGATGTCTCTACAACTTGATTGGAGTCCACCTGTAGTAAATTGAATAGATTGGACATGATTTGGAAAGGGACACACCTGTCTATATAAGGTCCCACAGTTGACAAAAAATCAAGCCATGAGTCGAAAGAATTGTCCGTAAGCTCAGAGACAGGATTGTGTCGAGGCACAGATCTGTACCAAAACATTTCTGCAGCATTGCAGCATTGAAGGTCCCCAAGAACACAGTGGCCTCCATCATTCTTAAATGGAAGAAGTTTGGAACTACCAAGACTCTTCCTAAAGCTGTTCGCCCGGCCAAACTGAGCAATCGAGGGAGAAGTCACTCTGACAGATCTCCTCTGTGGAGACGGGAGAACCTTCCAGAAAGTCAACCATCTCTGCAGCACCAATCAGGGCTTTATGGTAGAGTGGCCAGACGGAAGCCACTCTTCAGTAAAAGGCATATGAAAGCCTGCTTGGAGTTTGCCAAAGGGCAGCTAAAGGACTCTCAGACCATGAGAAACAAGATTCTCTGGTCTGATAAGGACTCTCAGACCATGAGAAACAAGATTCTCTGGTCTAATGAAACCAAGATTGAACTCTTTGGCCTGAAAGCCAAGCGTCAGGTCTGGAGGAAACCTGGCACCATAGCTGCGGAGAAGCATGGTGGTGGCAGCATCATCCCTGGAGGAAACCTGGCACCATCCCTATGGTGAAGCATGGTGGTGGCAGCATCATGCTGTGGGGATGTTTTTCAGCGGCAGGGACTGGAAGAGTAGTCGGGAATGAGGGAAAGATAAACGGAGAAAGTACAGCGAGATCCTTGATGAAAACCTTCTCCAGAGCACTCAGGACCTCAGACTGTGGAGAAGGTTCACTTATCAACAGGACAACAACCCTAAGCACACAGCCAAGACAACGCAGGAGTGGCTTAGCGACAAGTCTCTAAATGTCCTTGAGTGGCCCAACTAGAGCCCGGACTTGAACCTGATCAAACATCTCTGGAGACAGAGGTTGAGAGGATCTGCAGATAAGAATGGGAGAAACCCCCCAAATACAGGTGTGTCAAGCTTGTAGTATCATACCCAATAAGACTCAAGGCTGTAATTGTTGCCGAAAGTGCTTCAACAAATTACTGAGTAAAGGGTCTGAATAGTTATGTAAATTATATATTTCAGTTATATATTTTTTTTATAAATGTGCAAAAAATTCTAAAATACCTTTTTGCTTTGTCATTATGGGGTATTGTGTGTAGATTGATGGGAAAAAAAACGATTTAATACATTTTAGAATAAGGCTGTAACGTAAGAAAATGTGGAAAAAGTCAAGGGGTCTGAATACTTTCCATATATATACATTTTTCTGTAATACTACTGGCCACCTAACAATTTGATGAAATTGGCTTTAGCCCAGATAGGTTACCAATCTCCCAGCCTCATAATCTTCTAATATTTTTTTATACAAAGGGCACCATTGGGAATTAGACCCTGGTCTCAATTGGGCTACCCTGAATAAATAAAACGTAATAAAAATACATTTAAGAAAACTAGTTACCAAGAAGCCATTTCAGGGTAACAATTAAGTTAGAGTAGCTAGCTTGTTTAACTATCTTATCTGGCATGCCCGCCTGCTGGCAAGGTTGGTAGACTTTAGAAAAGCAAACAATAACTAAATGTATTCTTTTCAATCTTATACCCAGATTTTAGCAGAGAAACAGAGAAGCATATTCAGTTTATTTAAAAAAAAAAAGAACCACCACTCAGTAGGATACAGAAAGCTCAAGAGGTATGCTTAGATATGCAATAATTAACATGGCTCTGCAGTACTTTTATGTCAACTTTTTTTAAACTTAGGTTCATGTTGAGACAACCATCTCAAGTTTGAATTGAAAACTGAATTGACCCCAACCATGACGGAGATGAGCCTCCTCTCTCTCATCCGTGACGTGAGATATTTACTCTTTCAAATCAACCACACGCACGCACACGCGCGCATACATTCTCCTACCACCCACACTCACAAATAAAACACTCACACCCTCTCAGCCATTAATAACACTCAGTTTTGTGAATTGTTCTCTTCAGTAGCATCATGTTGCGACATTGACGCAGAGCCATTCTGCCTTGGGCTAGTGCAAAGTAATTACAATCACAGAACAAAGAAGGTCAAACATTTGTAGAATGTAACCTAGTGTATGAAAAGGATTTTGAGGGAACGTAATCATGTGATGGTTTCATTATTGTTTATTTACACAAAATACTTACAATAGCAGGACAAACTGAATTGGAGAGCCCATATTGTATTAAAGGTTGTCTTTGTTCACAACAACAATCCTTTATTGTTATGATGGATAATATGACAAGTTCTCCCCTTGAACTCTTGGTTACCAATCATCATTTGTACATAGATATTATGTTAAACCAGCCTTATCAGTTTCCCCACTGCTTGGCTGTGGGTTTCCTCTTCTCATATATGCTGTGAAGCAAATGACACACTAAATATGCAAACATTTATCACACCGCCTAGTTTTCCGCTAAGTAGAGGACCTCTAACTAAGCAAATGGATTAATTAAACAAAGTTATCCACACTCTGAGAAAAAAGGTTCTATCTACAACCTAACAGGGCTTTTCAGCTGTCTCCGAAGGAGAACCCTTTGAAGAACTCTTTTTGGTTCTAGGTAGAGCCCTTTTTAGTTCCATGTAGAACTCTCTGTGGAAAGTGTTCAACATGAAATCCAAAAGGGTTCTACCTGGAACCAGAAGGGTTCTACGGCTGTCCCCATATGAGTACTCTTTTTGGTTGTAGGTAGAGCTGTTTTTGGTTCCATGTAGAACCCTTTTGGGTTCCAGGTAGAAGTCTTTGTGGAAAGGGTTCTGCATGGAACCCAAAAGAGTTCTACCTGGAACCAAAAGGGGTTATCCTATGTGGACAGCCAAAGAACCCTTTTGGAACATTTTTTATAAGAGCGCATGCCTGCTGGCTGGGAGTAAAAGTCTTTACTTAAGACTCATCTCTTCAGTGAGTCCAATGATTGAGCGTAGGGGCCCCTCGAGCACATTTCTCTTAGGGCCCCCAAAAGGCTTGATCCGGCCCTGATAGAGGATATGTAGAGCAGGAAAGGGGAAAGGGTAGGTGGAAGGACAGACAGAGAGAGAAAGAGGAAGGAGGAGACTGCAGAGGACATAAGCGAGAATGGGGAGGGTGAGATAGAATGATAGGAGTGGTTGTATAGCAGTCTTAGTCTAGCAACTCACTATATGCTGATGAAGTTCCAGAGAAGGACTTACTCTATTGTTCTCTCCCAACAAAAAGCTTGGTGCGAGCCTAGTGAAGACCTATCAGTCTATAGGAGGCTTGATATTACCTATACATTTGAGGTAAGCCAACTGATTACCCTGCATTTCTCTTTCTGTATACTGTTTTGATTCTTTTCCCGCTCCTATCTCTCTCTTCTTGCTTACACTGTTTTTTGGGTGACGTATTTGCAGCTGGGTCTCTAGTCCTACACAATCTCCCTCTCTTTCTCTCACTCTCAGGGTTAGAAAAGCTCACGTGTGTACCTAGCAGCTAGGACCATTCCAGGAAGGAAATGTAGTCAGCAGAGAGCAGTGGAGGTCTGAGAGAGAGGGGGATACAGAACTTTGAGAATGCAGCCAGGGAAAGACACCTGGAAAGGCTGTAGAATGTGTGGAATGCCGCCAGCCCCTCTCAGGACACAACATGTGAAGGAGGGGGTTAAGATGATATCAACTCACCTGGCTGCAGGACACACTAAGGTGTAGTTAGTCTAATTCTATTGCACTTGGTCAGAGAATGGCTGACACTAAGTGAGTAAGGTTTCCCAGCAGCAGAGCTAACATTAGTGCCAAGGTAAACAAGCTCGCCAGACTAGCTAGAAAGCAATTACTCTCAACATTCAGCCTTCGGTTCATCTCCAGTGGCATGTTTGATGTGGTTTTTTTAGCTCTGCGTGCCAGGCCGGCACACGGCCGGTGAGTGAGACTGGTGCCAAGGTAAATACTGGGGTATTACAGTGGTGTTACAGTAGGTTAGCTATATGTTTATGGGTTATCTTGTTTGTTTCACACTCTTTCGTGGGAGAAACCAGATTAAATAGTTAGCTGGGACTGTATGTGGCTGTGTGTTCTTTTCCTTAGGCAGTAGGCACAGATCTATGATCAGTTTACCCTCCCCAAATCCTGACCTGAACCATTAGAGGTGAAAACACAAAAATGAGCTCATTGACTATTGTTTACTGATAAGGTTTACGTTTACTGATAAGGTTTACGTTTACTGATAAGGTTTACGTTTACTGATAAGGTTTACGCTTCCCAGAGTTGGTGCCAGATGATTTTGGATCCTACACTGGGGATGTTGGCATGGGTCAGGACACTGACATTGGTCTGTCGATCCTCACACCTGATGTTTAGTATCTTATTATGACAGTTTTGTACACGTTTTACAGCCATAGAGAGGGTTGGGATTATGACAGCCCTGTACACGTTTTACAGCCGTAGAGATGGTTGAGATTATGACAGCTTTGTCCACGTTTTACAGCCGTAGAGATGGTTGGGATTATGACAGCCCTGTACACGTTTTACAGCCGTAGAGATGGTGGGGATTATGACAGCTTTGTACAGGTTTTACAGCCATAGAGGTGGTTGGGATTATGACAGCCATGTACACGTTTTACAGCCGTAGAGATGGTTGGGATTATGACAGCCCTGTACACGTTTTACAGCCGTAGAGATGGTTGAGATTATGACAGTTTTGTACACGTTTTACAGCCGTAGAGATGGTTGAGATTATGACAGTTTTGTACATGTTTTACAGCCGTAGAGATGGTTGGGATTATGACAGCCTTGTACATGTTTTACAGCCGTAGAGATGGTTGGGATTATGACAGTTTTGTACATGTTTTACAGCAGTAGAGATGGTTGGGATTATGACAGCCTTGTACATGTTTTACAGCCATAGAGATGGTTGGGATTATGACAGCCTTGTACACGTTTTACAGCCGTAGAGATGGTTGGGATTATGACAGCCTTGTACATGTTTTACAGCCATAGAGATGGTTGGGATTATGACAGCCTTGTACATGTTTTACAGCCATAGAGATGGTTGGGATTATGACAGTTTTGTACATGTTTTACAGCAGTAGAGATGGTTGGGATTATGACAGCCATGTACACGTTTTACAGCCGTAGAGATGGTTGGGATTATGACAGCCTTGTACATGTTTTACAGCTGTAGAGATGTTTGGGATTATGACAGCTTTGTACACGTTTTACAGCCGTAGAGATGGTTGGGATTATGACAGTTTTGTACATGTTTTACAGCAGTAGAGATGGTTGGGATTATGACAGCCATGTACACGTTTTACAGCCGTAGAGATGGTTGAGATTATGACAGCCTTGTACACGTTTTACAGCCGTAGAGATGGTTGGGATTATGACAGCCTTGTACATGTTTTACAGCCATAGAGATGGTTGGGATTATGACAGCCTTGTACATGTTTTACAGCCGTAGAGATGGTTGGGATTATGACAGTTTTGTACATGTTTTACAGCAGTAGAGATGGTTGGGATTATGACAGTTTTGTACACGTTTTACAGCCATAGAGATGGTTGGGATTATGACAGCTTTGTACACGTTTTACAGCCATAGAGATGGTTGGGATTATGACAGCTTTGTACACGTTTTACAGCTGTAGAGATGTTTGGGATTATGACAGCTTTGTACACGTTTTACAGCCATAGAGATGGTTGGGATTATGACAGCCCTGTACACGTTTTACAGGCGTTCGAGATGGTTGAGATTATGACAGCCCTGTACACGTTTTACAGCCATAGAGATGGTTGGGATTATGACAGCCCTGTACACGTTTTACAGGCGTTCGAGATGGTTGAGATTATGACAGCCCTCTACACGTTTTACAGCCATAGAGATGGTTGGGATTATGACAGCCCTGTACACGTTTTACAGGCGTTCGAGATGGTTGAGATTATGACAGCCCTTTACACGTTTTACAGCCGTAGAGATGGTTGAGATTATGACAGCCCTGTACACGTTTTACAGCCATAGAGATGGTTGGGATTATGACAGCCCTGTACACGTTTTACAGCCGTAGAGATGGTTGAGATTATGACAGCCCTGTACACGTTTTACAGGCGTTCGAGATGGTTGAGATTATGACAGCCCTTTACACGTTTTACAGCCGTAGAGATGGTTGAGATTATGACAGCCCTGTACACGTTTTACAGCCATAGAGATGTTTGGGATTATGACAGCCCTCTACACGTTTTACAGCCATAGAGATGGTTGGGATTATGACAGCCCTGTACACGTTTTACAGCCATAGAGATGTTTGGGATTATGACAGCCCTCTACACGTTTTACAGCCATAGAGATGGTTGGGATTATGACAGCCCTGTACACGTTTTACAGGCGTTCGAGATGGTTGAGATTATGACAGCCCTTTACACGTTTTACAGCCGTAGAGATGGTTGAGATTATGACAGCCCTCTACGCGTTTTACAGCCGTAGAGATGGTTGGGATTATGACAGCCCTGTACATGTTTTACAGCCGTAGAGATGGTTGAGATTATGACAGCCCTGTACACGTTTTACAGGCGTTCGAGATGGTTGAGATTATGACAGCCCTCTACGCGTTTTACAGCCGTAGAGATGGTTGGGATTATGACAGCCCTGTACACGTTTTACAGCCGTAGAGATGGTTGGGATTATGACAGTTTTGTACACGTTTTATAGCCGTAGAGATGGTTGAGATTATGACAGCCCTGTACACGTTTTACAGCCGTAGAGATGGTTGAGATTATGACAGCCCTGTACACGTTTTACAGCCGTAGAGATGGTTGGGATTATGACAGCCCTGTACACGTTTTACAGCCATAGAGAGGGTTGGGATTATGACAGCTTTGTACTCGTCCTGAGATCGTGGTTTTTGAATACCCATTAGTTTTCCAAAGGCTGTGCTTGTGCAGCCTATCGTGTGCTGTATTTCTTCCTTAGTGGTGACTCATTAGGCGAGATGGCTGCTGAGGTAGGCAAAGTGTTCCACGTTGTCAAGTGGTTCACATTCATCATAGGTCACTGTTGGATTTGGTGGTTTGGTTTATTTATGTTCAGGCTCTTGTATGTTTCAGAGGAGCTTTCGAGAGCAGTTTGGAGGTCTGCTTTGGAGTGTGTAACAATTGCACAGTCTTCGGCATATTGGAGGTCTTTGACTTTGGTAGTTCTCACAATGTTTTTTGCGCGAAGGCCGCAAAGATCGAAAAGGTTTCCTTTATTTATTACACAGTGAATCATTATGATGAGCAGTCTTGTGTGAGGGGTTGGAGTGCTGCAAGGAATAGGGAGAAGTTGGTGCCAGCACACATGCTTTATAAAATGTATTTTACAAGGACCAATCAATATTTCCATAAATGTGCCATGTGTATAGCTGTTTCATCAGTAGTAACTGAGTGACATTACATACAGTGTGAATGGCAACACAGAGGTGTCAGCGCTACTGTCAGAACATGACTAAATCCTGTCATTAACACTATCTAGAGTATCTGTTTGATATTGGAGTGGAGCATGACTAACATGGTGATAAGAGGCTGTTAATATCTTGGAAAGGCCATGATGTAATTGTAATCTGCCATCACTCACTCCCACCTGGGAAAGGTGTTTGATCATACACTCTAATCTGGGAACAAACAGGTGTGTCATGAATCATGTTTAAGTGATAATGCCCGAGAAGCCTGTGTTTGGAGGATATATTGGCACGGGTGTTGTTTCTCCTCGGGCCAGCAAACCTTGCCAATATATTCTCCAAACACCGGTATCGAGGGCATTATCAATTTTATAACATATTCAAATAATGATTTACATATTTTAATTAAACACGTTATTTTGGGTCTAAGGCACTGTATCGCAGTGTTGCGGCGTCACTACAGGGATTGAACCCAGGCTGTGTCACAACAAGCCTTGACCGGGAGTCCCATAGGGCAGCACACAATTGGCCCAGTGTCATCCGGGTTAGGGGAGGGTTTGGCTCATCGTGCTCTAGCGACACCTTTTGGTCAGGCCAGGTGCCTGCAGGCTGACACGATTGTCAGTTGAACGGTGTTTCCTCCCACACATTGGTGCAGCTCACTTCTGGGTTATGTGGGCGGGTGTTAAGAAGCGCGGCTTGGCTGGTCATGTTTCGGAGGACGCCTCTCCCGTGCCCGTTGTGGAGTTGCAGCGATGAGAAGATCGTAATCGCGAAATTGGGGAGAAAAAGGAGATCAAAAGTTATTTTGATGAATTTATTCATACTATTTCATCCTTCCACAAGATCTAGGGTTGCTACACAAGCCGGCTGGTTGCTCATTCGTTCGGTTGCCAGAGACGCGACCCAGTCCTTCAGTCTTTTTGTTCCGTATCTATGGACACGACCCAGTCGTCCGTTCTAAATGTTCCCTTGCCATACTGGCTGGCAACGTTCTTATCCCTTGCTTGCTAGCTAGTCAACTACAGCTAACTTACAGTCACATCAAAAAATCAGAATAACAGTAAAGTAGCTGCATTGCGTAAATTTAAGCTGTTTTCTAGTGACATTTATTTGGATACTTCCATGACAATGAGCAAATGATGCACAATTTCACCTGGCATAGAAAATGTGCTCTCTCGTCTGGACACTGTTGTTCAGAGGAGCAAGCCAACAACACAACTAACACAATCACTTCAAACTGAATATGGAAAGACTGCAAAATATCTGCACGCTTTACCTGTATGTCTAAAAGAAATGTGAGTTTATAAATTGCCTGGCTGGGCTGATGAGACAGTGGATTGCGCAGTCAGGTGGAACAGAGCAAATAGGCATTTTAAGGTCATAGATTTAGCTGATGGTAACTTGCGGGAATAGACACTGGCTGGAATATGCTTTTAACCAATCAACTTTCACATTAGATCCACACTTTGTATAAGAGCTTATACACACTGTAACTCCCCCCCCCCCCCCCCCTTTCTCTTTCTCTCCCCTCTCTCTGATGACTAGCAATGATGACTAACTCTAAGTGGACATACAAATCATCAAATCAAATTGTATTTGTCATATGCGCCGAATATAACAGGTAGACCTTACCGTGAAATGCTTACTTACAAGCTCTTAACCACCAATGCAGTTAAGAAAATAATATTTACTAAATAAAGTTGAAAAAAAGTAACACAATAAAATAACAATAACAAGGCTATATACAGGGGGTACCTGTGAATGTGCGGGGGTACAGGCTAGGTAATTGCGGTCGTATGTACAGCAGTGAAAAATAATCTATGCAAATAGTCCAGATAATTGGTTAATTGTTCAGCAGTGGCTCGGGGGTAGAAGCTGTTAAGGAGCCTTTTGGACCTAGACTTGGCGCTCCGGTACCGCTTGCTGTGCAGTAGCAGAGAGAATAGTCTATGACTAGGGTGGCTGGAGTCTTTGACCATTTTTGGGCCTTCCTCTGACACACTTCCCTTATTGTGCATTGTGTGATCCACTGTGGAAAAACCTGAACAAGAGGAAAACTTATGTGAGAGTGTTGTTCATTGACTACAGCTCTGCTTTCAACACAATAATGCCCTCCAGGCTCATCACTAAGCTTAGGGCCCTGGGTCTGAACCCGTCCCTGTACAACTGGGTCTCAGACTTCCTGATCGGCTGACCCAAGGTGGTGAGGGTAGGCTACAACACCTCCGCCACACTGATCCTCAACAGCGGGTAGAGCTCTGCTACCCGACCCGAGCCCGACGAGCCTTTAGGGCCGGGTAAGGACTGTTTTTTCATCAATAACTAGGGTACAGGCAGGGCTTGGGTGTCACTAAATTGATCACTAGTAGATTAAAAAACATGAGCTGGCGCACACCCAGAAAAACTAGCCTGTGTGGAGGTGCTGACCAACGGCGAACAAACTACCAAAACAAAGAAAGTCACACACTCCATGTATAAACACCCAGCAACCTAATGGGTACAATTAAAAATCAACCAAAAAATGCACATCTCTTCAAGGAACCCCCACTGGTGGTCTATAAGCGTGGTCGCAATACTGGAGATAGTTTGGTGAGATCTGACCTGCCCCCTGAGCCCACTCAGACACTCTTGGAGATAGTTTGGTGAGATCTGACCTGCCCCCTGAGCCCACTCAGACACTCTTGGAGATAGTTTGGTGAGATCTGACCTGCCCCCTGAGCCCACTCAGACACTCTTGGAGATAGTTTGGTGAGATCTGACCTGCCCCCTGAGCCCACTCAGATACTCTTGACACCTATCCCAAATGGGAACTACAAATGTGGCTCATGCGCACAGTGTAATAGCACTATAAAAACATCTTTCTTCATACATTCATATACAGCTTGAAATATCTCTGTTAGGGGTATCATCTCATGCAAGACCAAGGGAGTAATCTATCTCATCACCTGTTCATGTGGAAAAGCCCACGTAAGACAAACGAAAAGACAATTAAAACAATGCATAGCTGAACACCGCAGCTCAATCAGGTGTAACGACATTGATTATCCAGTAGCAGGTCACTTTGTTGAAGCTAACCATCCAATCCCCTCCCTCAAATACACAGGCTTTGAGCATGTTGCTCTACCAAGGAGAGGAGGTAACATCGAGATCCTACTACTACAAAGGGAGGCTTACTGGATATCTAATAACATTGACCACTAGTTGCCTGAATGTTGACTTTGATCTCAGGCCCTTCTTATGAACATATTTTTCCTTTATGAACAAGTCTTATAAATGTATATATTATTTCTATAGCTTATTAGCGTACAACTAATATGTTCCCCCTGTTGATGATGCTCATTATACGTTAAGGTTGAACCAAAAGATTACATGTAACAAATATGAAATTATGTGAAATTTAATTAAACAATAATGCATGTTGATGCTAATATGATGTACAATATTCCATTATATTTCTATATGATAGCAATAGTGTAATATATTTAATATGCCATATAATATTTTTTAACAGTTTAACTAATTCATTCTAATTAACTTAATCATCATGAAACACCCCTCACTATTGTCATTGGTTGCACTAATTGCACTGTTTGTCTACATAACCTGGTTCAAGTATTCATGACATTACCCTGAGGAAGACACAGTGATGCCCAAACGTTGGTAAATACCCATTAGGTTGCTGGGGGTTAATACATGGAGTGTGCGACTTTCTTTGTTTTGGTAGTTACTAAATTGATCAGGAACATTTTGAAGCTGAGCCATTTGCTCGTGCTCTGCTGCACAACACAGTCATATCTGACTAAGATTATAACATGGTGTCAGAAGTGCTTCAACTTCGTCATTTAAAACAGGATAGATTATTTCACAGAAAACAGTAATAATGTTCCTTGAGTTTTGTCAGTTTTCAGTGACAAAGTAGCTAACAGCTAACTGCTCTTTAATTTCTCTTCATTGAGCAGAGCAGCCCAAGCAGAGCAGTTGCTATGGATACTCACAGACTCAAAGCTGCCATGAGCAGAGTGCATGCAGAGCGAGATGTGCGCAGGGAGTGAATGACAGACAGAGAGGAGCAGCTAATGGATTTACTAACGTCGTGGGCATGTGTTGGGCTTGGGTTTAAAATTCATTCCTGTGCAGGACTCTAACACGGGGGCCCCCAAGGGGTGTGTGCTCAGCCCCCTCCTGTACTCTATGTTCACCTATGACTGCTTGGCTATGTATGACTCCAACTCATTCATCAAGATAGCTGACGACATGACAGCCTGTTTACCAGCAATGATGACATAGCCGACAGGGAGGAGGTGAGGACCCTGGCAGAGTGGTGCCAGAAAAATAATCTCTCCCTCAACTTTAAAAAAAACGAAGGAGTTTATCGTAGACTACATGAGACAGAAGAAGGAGCAAGCCCCCATCCACATCGACGGGGCTGCAGTGGAGAGGGTCAAAAGCTTCAAGTTCCTTGGCGTGCACATCACTGAGGACCTAAAATGGTCCCTCCACACCGACACCGTGGTGAAGAAGGCACAACAGCATCTTTACAACATCAGGCGGGTGAAGAAATACGGCATGGCCCCTAAGACCCTCACTAACTTCTACAGATGCACCATTGAGAACATGCTGTCTAGCAACTGCACCGCCCTCAACCGGCTCTACAGAGGGTGGTGCGGTCAACCCAACGCATCACCAGGGGAACGCTGCCTGCCATCCAGGACATTTACAGCACTCAGTGTCAAAAGAGGGCCAGGAAGATCATCAAGGACCTCAGCCACCTGAGCCATGGTTTGTTCACTCTGCTACCATCCAGCACACAGAGACGGTACAGGTGCATCAAAGCGGGGACCGAGAGACTGAAAAACAGCCTCTATCTCCAGCCATCACCCCATCTCCAGTAGTAAGACTCACTCACACAAAACACATACACACACAGACAACGCTGCTGTCCCATGTATATAGAGACATTAAACACTGGACACTTCCTGTTTCTTTTATACTGCTTTTCACACTGTGTATTCATATACTGGATTCTTGACATCGCTCATTGTAATATATCTACTGCCATCTACTTTTTACTATATATTTTTGTTGTGTATACTGTTGGATTCTGGGGTGAACTTTGAACATTGTTATACTCAGAGAATATGAACATTAGTTACACAAGAGACATGAGGGGTGCCATAATGAGGGGCTGAGTGCAGGGAAAACAATCATTTGTGACAGTACTGATAAGGGGAGAAACCGTTGAAGGCTCATATCACTTAGTTCCCTGCTTAGCAGGAAGGATGCAACGTTTAGAGATGAGGAGACTCCACCCAAAGTGGGGTATGAATACCACCACAAGGGAAGCCATGTCTGTGTCTGAATTACAGCTGTGTCGACCCTTTGGGAAGAATTCAACTTGGTTAAAGCTTCTCTAGTGTCCGTGAGTTATTTACTCTGAAAAATTAGAACCTAATAATACGCATAGATTGCATTTGTATTACTGATACAGTGTTATTTGGGTTGTAATTGGGTTAGTTCCTGTAATTAGCTGTAAGACCTTGATCAGACTTTGTAAATAAATGCACTATAATGATAACATACCGGTACAGGCTAGTACTATTTTGTGTCATTGCGGCAAAGAATGGACTTCATCAGCCACAGTGATGCACACCTGGTAGAGAACCTCCATAGGCCCCCAAGCATCGTCTCCCGCGACACAGGCCAAGCATCGTCTCCCGTAACACAGGCCAAGCATCGTCTCCCGTGACACAGGCCAAGCATCGTCTCCCGTGACACAGGCCAAGCATCGTCTCCCGTAACACAGGCCAAGCATCGTCTCCCGTGACACAGGCCAAGCATCGTCTCCCGTGGCACAGGCCAAGCATCGTCTCCCGTAACACAGGCCAAGCATCGTCTCCCGCGACACAGGCCAAGCATCGTCTCCCGTAACACAGGCCAAGCATCGTCTCCCGTGACAGACCAAGCATCGTCTCCCGTGACAGACCAAGCATCGTCTCCCGTGACAGACCAAGCATCGTCTCCCGTGACAGACCAAGCATCGTCTCCCGTGACACAGGCCAAGCATCGTCTCCCGTGACACAGGCCAAGCATCGTCTCCCGTGACACAGGCCAAGCATCGTCTCCCGTGACGTAGTGTTTTGTGTTTAAAAACTGTGCTGAAATAACTGTGTTAATTCATTTCATACCACACAGAACTCTTGTCGCAACCACAAGGCATGATCAACAGCTTCACTTGTATTCCTGTAATCATTATCTGTCAATCAGGGGAGAAGATGCTCTGATTCCTTTGTAGGTCAATTGAAATGTATTGAGTCAAACGTTACATGAACTGAGTTCTCACAGTCTGGTATGTCTCAGTATCTGACCCTTTATCTGACTAGGGGAAATGGCTGAGGGTAGTCTTAACCACACACACACCAAGTCTGATTACATATAATGACTGTTTGAGCAGCAATGAAAGGATTACGCAACTAAGTGCAATGTCACAACTTGAACTGAAAAGGATATTTGTCAAAGATATTTACACAATTACATTCCCAGGTCACGTTATCAGGTACTATGCAATGCTGACATATTTGACTAACATTGTGTATTATTGGATATTTCCCACCTGTCTATCTGTTCAGTGACAGGCAGTTAGTTTAGCAAGTCGAGTTTAAGAAGGAAGTTGCAGCAGACAAGCTGTTACCCTCTGGGTTTCCATTTAAACTTTACCACCACAGTAAATCATAACCTCGGCTAAACATTAGCATTCACATATAGCATGTTTAATAATAATATATGAATAATAATAATAAATCATATTATAACCTATGCATCTAAGAGAAGATAATCAATCATTAACATTCATTCTTGCTTAGTAGAACATATTTTTCTTTCTCTTGAGGAAAAAAAACAACAGATTGTGATCCTGACTATAATTCAATAAATAACCCCTCTACTCCTCTCTCGACCTCTCTTTTCCTCCTTCAGATGGGCGACCAGGATGTTTATGACAGAATGTTTGGGTCCCAGATAGACGGAGAGATGGACGAAGAGAAAGATGAAGAAGGAGAAAGTGAAACGAGGGGGTCAGGGAAAGGCGCTCAGAGTTTCTGCCAGTTCTCGTCCTCTCTGCGTACTGTGGTTCGCATCAAACAGAAGTACCAGGCTATGAAGAAACAACGGCTGGAGTTGGCCGGGCTGGGGGGAGGAGGGCTAGTGTTAGGGGCTGGTCTCCACACTGGTGCCCCTGTTCGCAGCAGCCCCAAAATCTTCACCTTCGAGACCCCCTCCAGCTCCCCCTCTGCCTTATCGTCGCTCTTCCTAAAGATGAAGAAGAAGAAGAAGTCGCGGCGGGTCATGTTCCCCAGTGGAGGGGGGCGCAAGGCCCCCGTCGTACAGGAACACAGCCGAGCAAAGATCTGCCTCTTCCTCCTCTGCACCATCCTCTTCTTCCAGGTAATGAGTGAATGTGTGTGTGTGTGGTTCATCTTCGTCATCCTCTTTGCCTGTGTTTGTCTCATTCTGTACTTTCTAACCTCCCTCCCTCCTTCACTCCAGGTGTATAATGCCATAGAGAACCTTGATGACCACGTCCTGAAGTATGACCTGGGGGGATTAGAGAAGACTCTGTGTAGGGAGGTGTTTGGTCAGCAGGGAGCGATGGATGCTCTGTTAGCCCAGCTCAGAGACTACCTCTCTACCTACGTCCACAGTAAACCCCTGGTCCTCTCCTTACACGGACCCAGTGGCGTGGGGAAGAGCCATGTAGGGCGACTCCTGGCTAGCCACTTCCGCTCGGTGGTAGGCGCGCCCCTGGTTCTACAGTACTTTGTGTTGCACCACTGCCCCCTGGAGGACGAAGCCTGGCGCTGCGCCCGAGCCCTGTCGATCTTAGTGTCAGAGACAGTGCTGAGAGCAGAGGAGGAGGAGAAAATTCCTCTTTTCATCTTTGACGAAGCAGAGCACCTTTACCCAGAGCTTCTTGATGCATTGAGTGACTTGGTCCGCTCAAACCGCTCCAACGAATACCTGAACGCAGTCTACCTGTTCCTGAGCAACCAAGGACACACCCACATCACCATGCACCTGCTGTACAACTCCTCCAGCGACTCCATGATGACCGCATCTGGACACCACGGCAAACTCGTCAAGGAGCTGAATCCGTTGTTGCGCAACACTCTGGTGAAGCTCCACCCACTGTGGGCAGAAGCTGAACTCTTACCAATGACCCTGCTGGAGAAAGGTCACGTGATGGAGTGCTTCCTGGATGAGATGACAAGGGAGGGGTTCTACCCGGACCGTACCAACGTTGAGAGGCTGGCGGGGGAGATTGAGTACTACCCTGTGGTAGGGGGCCACGTGTATGCCCGGACAGGTTGTAAACAGGTGGTTGCTAGGGTCAACCTGCTATGAGAGACTTAGAACTGCAGGGAAATGTTGTGATTAGATGAGATGTCTACTGAGAAAAGACAGTTCTGGTCCATATCCTTTTGGTGTTTCTTATGATCCACCAAGCAAACATTACCAACGTTACAAGCCAGAACCCATCCTTGAAAAACATTTTAAAATAAAAAGGTGTGTGTCTGAGAATGAGGAGTATCTCCATGACGGCTAATCATGTCCGATAATCATGTTTTCTACGTTCTGTAACAACCTCCCAAACAAGACCCTTGATTACTGGACGAATAGATAATTACCATTTTGGTATGAGAGGGAAAAGAGAGAGGTGAGGTTGGGATAATATCCAGAGTGAAGTCACAATCAGATGTTATGGTGAGACACGGCTGTGCCCTTCTCCCACGATGCTGTTAGTCAAAATACTGACGGTAATAGACAGACCCACTCCTGATAGAGGACGAGAGAAGTGATTGGACCAAATTAGTCTGGCTGTGGCATTGACAACAGCAGATCAGGAAAATGTGATGCAGTATTTGATGCATTTTGTTAACACAAATAATGTATTGATTAAACTATCATCCTGTCTAAATGATTAGTCTGTCTGGTCAACAGTGACCAAGGGTTTGGGACAGACTGCAGAAGCAGCTTTCTCTGGAACCCCCACAATTAGAAATTCAAAATACATATGGAAACTATTACAACTGAACCAAATACTGAAATTATCACTACTACTATCACTACTTCTCACTTCAGTGTTAACGGACAATGAGAAACAAAAGACATGATCAAGTCAATGTGTTTATTAGAATTCCATTACTTGAAGTTGGAAAAAATGTGGTACTGTGTCTAAACACACAAAATCAAAGTGATTCACAATTATGTCAACAAATGGAAAGAAAACAAAGATAAATGGATAACTGGTTTATGACTTGGTGAAGGAAACAGTTGAGTTCCACACAACAGCCTGTGACATGATCCCTTCAAGTGTTTTCTGACTGTAGGAGTGGTGAAACTAAGAGGAGAATATGTATACCATGTACAGAGAGTGGGAATGACAGGGAGTGTTGATTAGCTTCCAATGGGACCGATGGCAGCCAGGAAGGGGTGTCGGTCCAAAGTAGCATGAGCAACAACAACATTCTAGAATGGCACCAAGACACACATTTTAGAACAGACTAAATAAATCCCTGAACAGAAATTCTAACTCATGAGTCGCTCAAAATACTCTCAAATAGCTCCATGTCCACGTCCCTCTTCACGTGACCACAGATCTTAACTAGATAGATGAAAGCAACACTGTAGAAATGCCACCTATTCTAACCTACTGGAAGATTCCACCATATTATTTTCACCTACCAGCTGGTATATACAGAAGTGTGGCAAGTTTCAAAGGAGAGGAAAATATGAGTGTTTCAAAGGAGAGGAAAATATGAGTGTTTCAAAGGAGAGGAAAATATGAGTGTTTCAAAGGAGAGGAAAATATGAGTGTTTCAAAGGAGAGGAAAATATGAGTGTTTCAAAGGAGAGGAAAATATGAGTGTTTCAAAGGAGAGGAAAATATGAGTGTTTCAAAGGAGAGGAAAATATGAGTGTTTCAAAGGAGAGGAAAATATGAGTGTTTCAAAGGAGAGGAAAATATGAGTGTTTCAAAGGAGAGGAAAATATGAGTGTTTCAAAGGAGAGGAAAATATGAGTGTTTCAAAGGAGAGGAAAATATGAGTGTTTCAAAGGAGAGGAAAATATGAGTGTTTCAAAGGAGAGGAAAATATGAGTGTTTCAAAGGAGAGGAAAATATGAGTGTTTCAAAGGAGAGGAAAATATGAGTGTTTCAAAGGAGAGGAAAATATGAGTGTTTCAAAGGAGAGGAAAATATGAGTGTTTCAAAGGAGAGGAAAATATGAGTGTTTCAAAGGAGAGGAAAATATGAGTGTTTCAAAGGAGAGGAAAATATGAGTGTTTCAAAGGAGAGGAAAATATGAGTGTTTCAAAGGAGAGGAAAATATGAGTGTTTCAAAGGAGAGGAAAATATGAGTGTTTCAAAGGAGAGGAAAATATGAGTGTTTCAAAGGAGAGGAAAATATGAGTGTTTCAAAGGAGAGGAAAATATGAGTGTTTCAAAGGAGAGGAAAATATGAGTGTTTCAAAGGAGAGGAAAATATGAGTGTTTCAAAGGAGAGGAAAATATGAGTGTTTCAAAGGAGAGGAAAATATGAGTGTTTCAAAGGAGAGGAAAATATGAGTGTTTCAAAGGAGAGGAAAATATGAGTGTTTCAAAGGAGAGGAAAATATGAGTGTTTCAAAGGAGAGGAAAATATGAGTGTTTCAAAGGAGAGGAAAATATGAGTGTTTCAAAGGAGAGGAAAATATGAGTGTTTCAAAGGAGAGGAAAATATGAGTGTTTCAAAGGAGAGGAAAATATGAGTGTTTCAAAGGAGAGGAAAATATGAGTGTTTCAAAGGAGAGGAAAATATGAGTGTTTCAAAGGAGAGGAAAATATGAGTGTTTCAAAGGAGAGGAAAATATGAGTGTTTCAAAGGAGAGGAAAATATGAGTGTTTCAAAGGAGAGGAAAATATGAGTGTTTCAAAGGAGAGGAAAATATGAGTGTTTCAAAGGAGAGGAAAATATGAGTGTTTCAAAGGAGAGGAAAATATTTGAGTGTTTCAAAGGAGAGGAAAATATTTGAGTGTTTCAAAGGAGAGGAAAATATTTGAGTGTTTCGGGACACATGTAGAACTGCATTCAGCGGACGATACTCCTGACAGGTCCTTCGCTAAAATCTTACTGAAACTCTCCTGCAGACGCCCCTATTGTTCAGTGGTTACAGTAACAGCAGATGGTAGCAGTGGTCAAATGGTGGATTCATTCTCAAGGTTGGACTCAATTAAAATCTCACTTCAGTCAAATGAGGAATTAAAACATAAATTGTCTGAAATGAGATGAGTTCTTACGCCAACCCTGTTTCTTGTGGCTTTAACCGGTCTCTTTCCACCCACCCAGCCCGACCAAAACCAACAACGGTTTACATCCGTGATATGAAAACATACAATTGAGTCGTACATAATGTCCAACATCACTAAAACATCATATGATCACACCTAGTTTAACTGATACCATGGTCCACGACTGACAACATCACAACCAAAATACAACATTTGATACTCAAACCAATACAAAAGAAACAGACAGACGGAGCACTTTTTTTTTTACCAAGGGAACACTAGACTTCAAATGCATGAGGCTTCCATTCTTACCAAGCCTTCCGTTCTACCCCAGATATTCATTCAGACATGTTTACAATGAAAGACGAAGGGGAATATATACACGTACATAAGCTACAAGTTTCCCAAGGACTACTCCCCTAAACCCCTACTGAGAGGTGACTCTTCAGTTACCAGTCAGATGACAAAACTCCCCTGCGCTTCTGTACAACGTCAGTTAAAGGGGAGGTATCCATCTTATGTGCCTGCCTTTCCCCTCTAAGACTGAAACACTTTCTTTAAAACAAGATGAACGGTAGTGGTAGCTAACTATCTAAACCAAAGGACTAGAATATATAATGGCCATGACATTACAGAATGTCTCTCAGAATTCATTCAGGTTATTTAGCTACTTCAGTCATGACGGACATGGCTGCCACGGGTTTGACTATTCCTGCCTAAACACTTAGTGTGTGTGTGTGTGTGAGAGACAGAGGTGTAGGAATGGAGAGGCTACATGAAGATGGTTTTGGATAAGGGCTGTGGTAGGATTTGCATGTGGTTGGGAATGGAGGTGTGATTGGTTCTGAGCTCTTCTCTTGGTTGGTGGGTTTTGTTCCTGCTTTATGCCTCCAGCTCGAAGCCCAGGCCAACCTTGTGACCGCCGGTGTTGAAGTTCTTCCCATCGATCAGGGCTGACAGAGTCACCTTCACACCTACACGCACAGAGGAGAATAATATTACTGGAGGTGTTAAACACTACAGCTAGACCTAACACGACGGTTGTGCTTAGATCATAACCTTCTCTGTTGTGATTGTTACTCACCTGGCCTGAGGCTCTGGGTGTAACCGACTCCAATCAGGCTGGCGTTATTCACTTTGGCCTGCAGGGGGAGACAGAGACAGCCAGAGAATGTGTGTTAGTCTGTAAAGCTGGCTGAAGTCCCGCCAGGGTAAAGCGTGTAAATGGAAGTGTGTGTTACTCACAGACAGGGAAGCATCTTTGTCTAGAGCGTATTTGGCTGCGATGCCAAAGCGTGTGTTGTTGCTGCCGGCCGTCCAGGCCAGAGTGACTGCCGTCTCCAGCTGGTCATCCACTTTCTGGTAGATAGAACCCCCAAATTCAGTCCCATCGTTACTGAGAGAGGAGAGAGAGAGCAGTTAACAGACATGCCCAAATCAACCCCTAGTTCATACTCCTAGACACCTTCTGGTGGGTGGAACCCTCTTAATTATGTTCCGTCATTACTGAAAGAGAGGGAAGGTAACACAGAAACTCCTTCCTACTCTAACCTCCATACCATTACTGCTGAGAGACACGGGGCAACTGCAGCCACGGTTCCCAAACTTTACCATCTAACACATTCCACATTTCTGATGACTCACTCAAAAACAAAACCAGTGTTTCTGGGCAAGATCCACTGCATTGAGATACTCACACGTTGGTGTGGAGCTGGAAGTCTCCAGCCTTGTATCCCAGGGCGAAGTTGTTCTGGGCCAGTTTGGACTTGGCCGTGTCAAAGGCCATCTGGTACCCGGCCAGCCAGCCCTCATAGCCCACCACGGCTGCTGCGTGGATGATGGGACCCTCGAAGTCGACGTCACAGCCCACATTAAGGAATTCACGCTTGTAGCCAGTCTTCAGCTTGCCACTCTTCTTACTGAGGACAGATGGAGAGGAGACAGGAAAATTAGACACCCAACAAATAACCTTTCATATCTGATCCTTCACACTCCAAAAAAAGAAAGGCGATAACATATTTCATTAATAAATCCTAAATCATTTCATATTTTTTTGTCAAAAGGAATAACGTGGTATGTCATTAACAGTTTGATGTCCCTCTCTCACCCAGTGTTTGGTACGAAGGATGTGTCCAGAGCCAGCTTGAGACCTTGAGCCAGCTGGTCCTCCACAGTGACCTCTGTAGCCAGAGTGTTGTCGGTGTTCCACTTCTGGTTGAAGCTCAGGCCCAGCTCCTTCATCTTGTACTTTGTCTCCAGGTTACCAGCTGCCTTCCCTGTGTCTGTGTTACTGGAACCTGATGTGTTGAACTCCTGATGGGGAGAGAAGAGAGAGTGAGAAAAAGAGGAAAATGTATGAGGCAAGAGATGGTAGAGAGAGAGTTGGTCAAATAGTTTAAAGTGAGTGAGTGAGATCTAGAAAAGCAGATTTTTGAAAAGGGAAGTTTTTTGCTTACAGCAAAAGAGGACACCCTGTATGATTAATGAACTATGTAAGGAGAAACACAGAAAACAGATTACAGGTAATAGAGCATGAAAAGGTTCACCAGGAAAATAAAGGTCAAGAAAGTGAGGGATGCAAGGTAAGGAGGGTGGATAGGTGGGTGGGAGGAAGTATAGACAGAAACACTATATATATATACATAAAAGTATGTGGATACCCTTTCAAATGAGTGGATTCGGCCATTTCAGACACAGCAGTTGCATCCCTCACTTCGAGCACACAGACATGCAATCTCCATAGACAAAAATTGTCAAGATAATTACCTTACTGAAGAGCTCAGTTACTTTCAACATGGCATCATCATAGGATGCCACCTTTCCAACAAGTCAGTTTGTCAGATTACTGCCCTAATAGAGCTGCCCCGGTCAAATAAGTGCTGTTAATGTGAGGTGGAAACATCTATGCGCAACAACAGCTCAGCCGCGAAGTGGTAGGCCACACAAGCTCACAGAACAGGACCGCAGAGTGCTGAAGAGCGTAGAACGCAACAATAGTGTGTCCTCGGTTGCAACACTCACTACAGAGTTCCAAACTGCCTCTGGAAGCAACAGCAGCACAAGAACTGTTCGTCGAGAGCATCATGAAACGGGTTTCCATGGCCGAGCAGCCGCACACAAGCCTAAGATCACCATGCCCAATGACAAGCATCGTCTGGAGTCTCTCCCCCCCCCCAGTCACTGGCAGCAGAGAACTGGAAGGAAAGGCGGCCAAAGGGGGTGTTGGCTTTGGGGATGACCAGTGAGATACACCTGCTGGAGCACGTGCTACGGGTGGGTGTTGTTATCGTGACCAGTGAGCTGAGATAAGGCGGGGCTTTACCTAGCATAGACTTGTAGATCACCTGGAGCCAGTGGGTCTGGCGACGAATATGTTGCAAGGACCAGCCGACTAGAGCATACAGGTCGCAGTGGTGGGTGGTATAAGGCACGTCGGGAACAAAACGGATGGCACTGAAAGACTACATCCAGTTTGCTGAGTAGAGTATTGGAAGCTATTTGTAGATGACATCGACAAAGTAGAGTATTTACTAGGGTAAGTTTGGCGGCTTTATTTGCTAAATAGAACGCCAATTCTAGATTTGATTTTGGAATGGAGATGTTTGATATGAGTCTGGAAGGAGAGTTTCCAGTCTAGCCAGACACCTAGGTATTTGGAGTTGTCCACGTATTCTAGGTCAGAACCGTCCAGAGTAGTGATGCTAGTCGTGCGGGCAGCGAACGGATGAAAAGCATGCATTTGGTTTTGCTAGCGTTTAAGAGCAGTTGGAGGCCACGGAAGGAGTGTTGTATGGCATTGAAGCTCGTTTGGAGGTTAGTTAACACAGTGTCCAAAGAAGGGCCAGATGTATACATAATGGTGTCATCTGTGTAGAGGTGGATCAGGGAATCACAATCAGCAAGAGCGACATTGTTGATATATACAGAGAAAATAGTTGGCCCGAGAATTAAACCCTGTGGTACCCCCATAGAGACTGCCAGAGGTCCGGACAACAGGCCCTCCGATTTGACACACTGAACTCTGTATGCGAAGTAGTTGGTGAACCAGGCAAGGCAGTCATTTGAGAAACCAAGGCTATCGAGTATGCCTATAAGAATATGGTGATTGACAGAGTCGAAGGCCTCGGCCAGGTCGATGAAGACGGCTGCACAGTACTGTTTTCTATCGATGGCGGTTATGATATCGTTTACTACCTTGAGTGTGGCTGAGGTGCACCCATGACCAGTTTGGAAACCGGATTGCACAGCGGAGAAGGTACAGTATATCCATTTATTGGATATTTCAAACTTTTTTAACAAATCAAAAACTGAAAAATTGGGCGTGCAAAATTATTCAGCCCCTTTACTTTCAGTGCAGCAAACTCTCTCCAGAAGTTCAGTGAGGATCTCTGAAGGATCCAATGTTGACCTAAATGACTAATGATGATAAATACAATCCACCTGTGTGTAATCAAGTCTCCGTATAAATGCACCTGCACTGTGATAGTCTCAGAGGTCCGTTAAAAGTGCAGAGAGCATCATGAAGAACAAGGAACACACCAGGCAGGTCCGAGATACTGTTGTGAAGAAGTTTAAAGCCGGATTTGGATACAAAAAGATTTCCCAAGCTTTAAACATCCCAAGGAGCACTGTGCAAGCGATAATATTGAAATGGAAGGAGTATCAGACCACTGCAAATCTACCAAGACCTGGCCGTCCCTCTAAACTTTCAGCTCATACAAGGAGAAGACTGATCAGAGATGCAGCCAAGAGGCCCATGATCACTCTGGATGAACTGCAGAGATCTACAGCTGAGGTGGGAGACTCTGTCCATAGGACAACAATCAGTCGTATATTGCACAAATCTGGCCTTTATGGAAGAGTGGCAAGAAGAAAGACATTTCTTAAAGATATCCATAAAAAGTGTTGTTTAAAGTTTGCCACAAGCCACCTGGGAGACACACCAAATATGTGGAAGAAGGTGCTCTGGTCAGATGAAACCAAAATTTAACTTTTTGGCAACAATGCAAAACGTTATGTTTGGCGTAAAAGCAACACAGCTGAACACACCATCCCCACTGTCAAACATGGTGGTGGCAGCATCATGGTTTGGGCCTGCTTTTCTTCAGCAGGGACAGGGAAGATGGTTAAAATTGATGGGAAGATGGATGGAGCCAAATACAGGACCATTCTGGAAGAAAACCTGATGGAGTCTGCAAAAGACCTGAGACTGGGGACGGAGATTTGTCTTCCAACAAGACAATGATCCAAAACATAAAGCATAATCTACAATGGAATGGTTCAAAAATAAACATATCCAGGTGTTAGAATGGGCAAGTCAAAGTCCAGACCTGAATCCAATCGAGAATCTGTGGAAAGAACTGAAAACTGCTGTTCACAAATGCTCTCCATCCAACCTCACTGAGCTCGAGCTGTTTAGCAAGGAGGAATGGGAAAAAATGTAAGTCTCTCGATGTGCAAAACTGATAGAGACATACCCCAAGCGACTTACAGCTGTAATCGCAGCAAAAGGTGGCGCTAAAAGTATTAACTTAAGGGGGCTGAATAATTTTGCATGCCCAATTTTTCAGTTTTGGATTTGTTAAAAAAGTTTGAAATATCCAATAAATGTCGTTCCACTTCATGATTGTGTCCCACTTGTTGTTGATTCTTCACAAAAAAATACAGTTTTATATCTTTATGTTTGAAGCCTGAAATGTGGCAAAAGGTCGCAAAGTTCAAGGGGGCCGAATACTTTCGCAAGGCACTGTATGGTGGGATTCGAAATGGTCAGTGATATGTTTATTAACTTGGCATTCAAAGACTTTAGATAGGCAGGCAGGATGGATACAGGTCTATAACAGTTTGGGTCTACAGTGTCACCCCCTTTGAAGAGGGGGATGACCGCGGCAGCTTTCCAATCTTTAGGGATCTCGGACGATACGAAAGAGGTTGAACAGACTGGTAATAGGGGTTGCAACAATGGCGGCGGATCATTTTAGAAAGAGAGGGTCCAGATTGTCTAGCCCAGCTGTTTTGTTCGGGTCCAGGTTTTGCAGCTCTTTCAGAACATCTGCGATCTGGATTTGGGTGAAGGAGAAGCTGGGGAGGCTCAGGCAAGTAGCTGCGGGGGGTGCGGAGCTGTTGGCTGGGATTTGGCTAGTCAGGAGGAAAGCATGGCCAGCCGTAGAGATATGCTTATTGAAATTTTCCATTATCATGGATTTATCCGTGGTGACCATGTTACCTAGCCTCAGTGCAGTGGGTAGCTGGGAGGAGGTGCTCTTGTTCTCCATGGACTTTACAGTGTCCTCAAACTTTTTGGAGTTAGAGCTACAAGGTGCAAATTTCTGTTTGAAAAAGCTAGCGTTTGCTTTCCTGACTGACTGTGTGTATTGGTTCCTGACGTCGCTGAACAGTTGCATTTTGCGTGGGACTGTTCGATGCTATTGCAGTCCGCCACAGGATGTTTTCGTGCTGGTCAAGGGCAGTCAGGTCTGGAGTGAACCAAAGGCTCGCCACCATTGGACTGGAACAGGAAATGCCATTGCACTGGAACAGTGGAAATGCATTCTCTGGAGTGATGACTCATGCTTCACCATCTGGCAGTCCAACGGACAAATCTGTGTTTGGCAGATGCCAGGGGAACGCTACCTGCCCCAATGCATAGTCCCAACTGTAAAGTTTGGTGGTGGAGGAGGAATAATGGTCTGGAGCTGTTTTTTCATGGTTCGGGCTTAGTTCCAGAGTCAGACCCTTAGTTCCAGTGAAGGGAAACCTTAACACTACAGCATACAATGACATTCTAGAATATTCTGTGCTTCCAACTTTTTGGCAACAGTTTGGGGAAGGCCCTTCCCTGTTTCAGCATGACAATGCTCCCGTGCACAAAGTGAGGTCCATAAAGAAATAATTTGTCGAGACCAGTGTAGAAAAACTTGACTGGCCTGCAGAGCCCTGACCTCAACCCCATCGAACACCTTTGGGATGAATTGGAACGCCGTCTGCGAGCCAGGCCTAATCACCCTACACCAGTGCCCGACCTCACTAATGCTCGTAGCTGAATGGAAGCAAGTCCCCGCAGCAATGTTCCAATATCTAGTAGAAAGCCTTCCCATAAGAGTGGAGGCAGCAAATGGGGGCCCAACTCCATATTAATGCCCATGATTTTGGAATGAGATGTTCGACAAGCAGGTGTCCACATACTTTTGTTCATGTAGTGTAGGTGCAGCAAAGCAGTGAATGGCAGTCAGTGGTTGAAGCTGGACAAAGAAATGGATGACAAAATTAAATTAGTTGAAGAGACAAAAATTAAAACATTGACACCAGTCAATCCAGATGGACAAAGAAATGGATGTGAAATACATGTAAATTAGTTGGACAAAATTATAATAGTCACTGGACAGTGATGTAGATGCAAACAGACTAACAGTACCATCTGCTGGACACAAGGATGCTAAAACAAGACTTAACAGTGAAATCAGAGTCTGTCGATGCATCTTCCAGCACGTATCATGTTGTACATACATAGAGACATCAGCACACTGTGGGAGAGAGTCTTACCATCTAAAATAGAGCGCAGTCCAGGAGGCAGGGGGACAGAGCAGGGGTTAGGATAAGCAGATGGAGACAAACAGGCCCCACACACAGTCTTAAACACAAGCTGCCTCTCACACACACAGCCTGTCATATCTCTTTATCCTGAAGCATAAAGCCAAGCAGAGCCAGCAACATCACCTAGCAACCTGTGAACCTTAGAGCCCAGAATTACAAACCGTTAGAAGGGTCGTTATTACAGTACCATAGAGAGACAAGGGTTATTTCTAAAATTACAGTCACAGAATCACTACTAATCACTACTAATCATCTACTTTTTCCTCAAAGAAAGAAAAATGTTCTACTAAGATGTTCTACTAAGCAAGAAGGAATGTTAATGACTGATTAACATTAACAGAGAGAGAAAGAGCAGCCGAGGAAGCGCAGGTGGTACAGTGGAGGGGGGAGAGAGAGAGAAAGAGCAGCCGAGGAAGCGCAGCTGGTACAGTGGAGGGGGGGAGAGAGAGAGAAGTGGAAAAGGGGAGGACAGAAACAGAAGACTCACCACTCCACTCTGAGACTTGGTCTTCAAGTCCAGCTTCACGATGCCGAAGCCTTGAGGGTTAAATAAGAGGTTGAGGAGCTAAGTATATATTTGAGCAGACTTGAAGAACAATGACAATTTGCTTATGATGTGTTGAGTTACATCATGGTTTGCATTTAGGGATGTGCATCTTTCCCCTTCAAGACGTTTCGATTCGTATCCAGATACATGGGCTCCAACATGATACAGGAACGATATGCTTCAGTTTGAATCGATTCGGTGCCATTTCAGCTCCATGCGATTCGATGCACTAACATATGCTGCATAAACCCAGTTACCTCACATTGGTAACATTGCTTTAAGGGTCCATAATAAACCAATTATATAAGGCATTTATAAATTGGGTATTCCCCATGTATTAACTCGCTACTCAAACAATAATAAACCATTTACTAACCAATAGTAAAGCATTTTTGCAGTCCCTAATCTAGAGTGAGTGCAATTTAAACTACTACGTTTTGAGTGACCAGTATAACTTCTCACAAAAAGATGGGCATGCCAATTGTAGACATTCTTGCTGTACCTGGTAAAAGAACAATTATACAACACAGGATGTTTAAGTAAACTCAGCAAAAAAAACATGCTTCACTGTAGGGATGGTGCCAGGTTTCATCCAGATGTGATGCTTTGCTTTCAGGCCAAATAGTTCAATATTGGTTTCATCAGACAAGATAATCTTGTTTCTCACGAGTCCTTTAGGTGCCTTTTGGCAAACTCCAAGCGGATTGTCATGTGCCTTTTACTGAGGAGTGGCTTCCATCTAGCCACTCTACCATAAAAGGCCTGATTGGTGGAGTACTGCAGAGACGGTAGTCCTTCTGGAAGGTCCTACCATCTCCACAGAGGAACTATGGAGCTCTATCAGAGTGACCATTGGGTTCTTGGTCACCTCCCTGACCAAAGCCCTTCTCCCCCGATTGCTCAGTTTGACCGGGCGGACAGCTCTAGGAAAAGTCTTAGTGGTTCCAAACTTCTTCCATTTAAGAATGATGGAGGCCACTGTGTTCTTGGGGACCTTAAAAATTGCAAAAATGTTTTCGTACCCTTCCCCAGATCTGTGCCGAGACACAATCCTGTCTTGGTGCGCTACGGACAATTCATTCGACCTCATTGCTTGGTTTTTCCTCTGACATGCACTGTCAACTGTGGGACATTATATAGACAGGTGTGTGCCTTTCCAAATTATGTCCAATCAATTGAATTTACCACAGGTGAACTCCAATCAAGTTGTAGAAACAGCAAGGATGATCAATGGAAACAGGATGCACCTGAGCTCAATTTCGAGTCTCATTGCAAAGGGTCTGAATACTTATTTAAATAAGGTCTCTGTTTTTATTTTTTTTAACATTTCTAAAAACCTGTTTTTGTTTTGTCATTATGGGGCACTACATTTTTTAAATTTAACTAGGCAAGTCAGTTAAGAATAAATTCTTATTTACAATGACGGCCTAGGAACAGTATTGTGTGTAGATTGATGAAGAAAATAACTGATTTAATCAATTTTAGCACAAGGCTGTAACGTAACAAAATGTGGAAAAAGTCAAGGGGTCTGAATACTTTCCGAATGTAGTGTAGGCCCATCTCATTATCTTATTCAAATGTTAGGCAATGTTGGAATGATTTAACTGTTTTGCTTACTTTGTGTATTATAATTAGCTCGTGTGCTTTTCTTGACGAGGAGCAGATACTATATAATGTTGTTGTGTCTAACCATATTTGCCAGTGACAATCTACCATTAAAATATTTGTTTTCAACAAAAAGTTCAGTAATTGACCCATGTAATTCCAGTTGATAATGCAAGGATTGTTTTGTTTGCGCACTGCGCTGACTGTGCGTCGGTATATTGTACATAAGTGGATCCTCGCGATTGTATTTTCCTCCATTTTTAGACCACATAGGCCTAAGAAAATACTTAAAATGGTAGGCTAACCAAGTCTCTCTCGCTCTCCCTCTCTGTGTGAGAGTAAAGTTAAGGGCTCAACATCTTGTTGAATTTATTTGAACTAATATCTGAATTTCTGTTGGTGTCCATTTTGAAAGTGCTGAATGGATAGGCCCTTGTTTGCTTGCACTTGCTTATATTTAAGGCTAAGTGTTAATGATAAGAATAAACATTGTGAATTTACTGAACATACATTTAAATGATGTTTGTGTATGGTTCAAAAGTCAAAACTCATTTTGGCGTTCGTTATTATTTAAAGAGAATGCGGTTCTAGATTTATAGACTTACACATATCCACAAGGAGTCAGTAGTAACCACATTTGTTTAAGCAAGTCAGTCATATCAGCTATAATTTTTAAAAAGGCAGTAAATAAGGCTTGATGAACTGTTGTGCTGCTAGACAAGGCTCCGCTGATAGCCAAGTGTAGTGGTGTTAAGGATTCACTCCATGGTGCTGAAAGTAGAGGTCGAACGAAAAGGATTTTTCAACGCCGATACCGATGATTGGCGGACCAAAAAAAGCCGATACGGATTATTCTGACTATTTTTTACATTTATTTGTAATAATGACAATTACAACAATACTGAATGAACACTTTTTTAAACGTAATATAATACATCAATAAAATCAATTTAGCCTCAAATAAATAATGAAACATGTTCAATTTGGTTTAAATGATGCAAAAACAAAGTGTTGCAGAAGAAAGTAAAAGTGCAATATGTGCCATGTAAAAAAGCTAATGTTAAAGTTCCTTGCTGGTGGTTCCTTTTAACATAAGTCTTCAATATTCCCAGGTAAGAAGTTTTAGGTTGGGGTTATTATAGGAATTATAGGACTATTTCTCTCTATACGATTTGTATTCATATACCTTTGACTATTGGATGTTTTTATAGGCACTTTAGTATTGCCAGTGTAACAGTATAGCTTCCGTCCCTCTCCTACCTGGGCTCGTACCAGGAACACATCGACAACAGTCACCCTCGAAGCAGCGTTACCCATGCAGAGCATGGGGAACAACCACTCCAAGTCTCAGAGCGAGTGCCGTTTGAAATGCTATTAGCGCGCACCCCGCTAACTAGCTAGCCATTTCACATTGGTTACACCAATCTCGGGAGTTGATAGGCTTGAAGTCATAAACAGCGCAATGCTTGAAGCACAGCAAAAAGCTGCTGGCAAAACGCATGAAAGTGCTGATTGTGCCTACCATCGCTCAGTCAGACTGCTCTATCAAATCATATACTTAATTATAACATAATAACACACAGAAATACGAGCCTTAGGTCATTAATTTGGTCGAATCCGGAAACTATCAGCTCGAAAACAAAATGTTTATTCTTTCAGTGAAATACGGAACCGCATTTTATCTAACGGGTGGCATCCCTAAGTCTAAATATTCCTTTTACATTGCACGACCTTAAATGTTGTCATAATTACGTAAAATTCTGGCAAATTAGTTCGCAACGAGCCAGGCGGGCCAAACTGTTGCATATACCCTGACTCTGCGTGCAATGAACGCAAGAGAAGTGACACAATTTCACCTGGTTAATATTGCCTGCTAACCTGGATTTCTTTTAGCTAAATATGCAGGTTTAAAAATATATACTTCTGTGTATTGATTTTAAGAAAGGCTTCAATGTTATGTTTATGGTTAGGTACACATTGAAGCAACGACAGTCCTTTTTCGCGAATGCGCACCGCATTGATTATATGCAACGCAGGACACGCTAGATAAACTAGTAATATCATCAACCATGTGTAGTTATAACTAGTGATTATGATTGATTGATTGTTTTTTATAAGATAAGTTTAATGCTAGCTAGCAACTTACCTTGGCTTTTTACTGCATTAGCGTAACAGGCAGGCTCCTCGTGAGGCAGGTGGTTAGAGCATTAGACTACTGTAAGGTTGCAAGATTGAATCCCCGAGCTGACAAGGTAAAAATCTGTCATTCTGCCCCTGAACAAGGCAGTTAACCCACTGTACCTAGGCCGTCATTGAAAATAAGAATGTGTTCTTAACTGACTTGCCTAGTTAAATAAAAGGTGTTAAAAATGTTTTTGCCGATTTCCGATTGTTATGAAAACTTGAAATCGGCCCTAAATAATCGGCCATTCCGATTAATCGGTCGACCTCTAGCTGAAAGGAAAGCTCTGCTGTTGGCACAGTTTTATGTACTGTAGTACCTAACAGTTTATGGCCACCGTTTGTCAGTGTTATAGTGCAATGAATGTATTGTTTCGTGTTGTGGCTTTGCTGGCATGCATCTAAAATGTTTTGAGTTTGTCCCACCAAGATTTACCTGCTAATATCGCCACTGCTCTATATATCAAAAATAATACCATATTACACTATTACACTAATTGCAAAACTAACAAAATTATTGCTGTTGGTGAACCTGAATAATCAAAATAAAATCTATTGTAGCAGGTAGAGCCTATAGCCAGATGAGAGTTGTCTCCGGCAGCTTACTTTTAGTCTGGTAAAATACATTTTTCAACAGCGCATAGATAATAACCTAGAAAATTACATTGGTTGTCAGTTAACTAATAAAACCTTATATTGCGCTAGTCATTTGGGGATTTTAATGCTGAAGGTGCCGGACACCGTATGTAGTTTGACTAGGCTACTGATAGTCCCTGGGATCGTTCAGCAGGTAAAAGGACTTGAAGAGCAATGACTGTCAACGCAGTTACATGCTTAGTTCCACACTGAAGAAGAAGACGCATCAGGTGTTACAAAAAAATATATATTTTCAGAAGGTAGAAAGTAAGAACAAAGAGTGAATTAGTGATTCATAACGTTTGAATATATTTTCTGACCAATGCAGCTGCATCTAAAACATTTTAAAACAGAGATCAAGGCATATTGGTGAATCCTTACATCCCTATCTGCTTTGCTTTCTAACAGTCCATAACCTCGCCAGCCAAGTGCAACTTAACATTTTTATGTATCACATTGGCTGATTCCCAGGTGACTTTGGTGTATCAAATTCTAGCACGACCAGACTATAAACAGTAACTTTATCTGTTATTTCATGCTTCAGCTAACTCCTCTGACTGTCATTCATTGTCATGTGTGGAATTTTGGCTTCTCCTTGGTAAGCTAACTGTTCAGGTGTGCAAATGGTTTTACTATTTAGTAACCTATCATAGCCCTTGTTGATGATAGTTAGTAACTCACCATAGCCCTTGTTGAAGATAGTTAGTAACTCACCATAGCCCTTGTTGATGATAGTTAGTAACTCACCATAGCCCTTGCTGAAGATAGTTAGTAACTCACCATAGCCCTTGCTGAAGATAGTTAGTAACTCACCATAGCCCTTGCTGATGATAGTTAGTAACTCACCATAGCCCTTGTTGAAGATAGTTAGTAACTCACCATAGCCCTTGCTGAAGATAGTTAGTAACTCACCATAGCCCTTGCTGAAGATAGTTAGTAACTCACCATAGCCCTTGTTGATGATAGTTAGTAACTCACCATAGCCCTTGCTGAAGATAGTTAGTAACTCACCATAGCCCTTGTTGAAGATAGTTAGTAACTCACCATAGCCCTTGTTGAAGATAGTTAGTAACTCACCATAGCCCTTGCTGATGATAGTTAGTAACTCACCATAGCCCTTGTTGAAGATAGTTAGTAACTCACCATAGCCCTTGCTGAAGATAGTTAGTAACTCACCATAGCCCTTGCTGAAGATAGTTAGTAACTCACCATAGCCCTTGCTGAAGATATTTAGTAACTCACCATAGCCCTTGTTGAAGATAGTTAGTAACTCACCATAGCCCTTGCTGAAGAAAGATAGTAACTCACCATAGCCCTTGTTGATGATAGTTAGTAACGCACCATAGCCCTTGTTGATGATAGTTAGTAACTCACCATAGCCCTTGTTGAAGATAGTTAGTAACTCACCATAGCCCTTGCTGAAGATGTCCTTGGCAGCCTTGCCCAGGTCTGAGTATGAAGGAGGAACAGCCATTGTACCTGGAGAGGAGGAGACAAGTCAGGAAGGTCAACACATGCAAGTCATATACAGTTGTGGCCAGATATATTGGCTCCCTTGACAATATATTCCCCATTTCTTCTAAAATAAGTTGGGGGGGAAAATGGCCTCCTTACCTTGCTAATCGATTTAACATTGCAGAACTATTTTTATTTTTGTAAACTTAAGTTAACAATTAGATTTTCGAAAATAAAGACATGGAGAAAATGGACAAAATTATTGGCAACCCATAGCTGGTACTTGGTTGCACAGCCATTGGCCAAAAGAACTGCCAACAAATGTTTCTTGTAGCCATCAATGACCTTGCTGCACTTTTCTACTGGCAATTTGTCCCACTTTTTAGCAGTAAACTGCTCTAATTCTTCTATGTTTGAGGGGAGCCCTCCATGTGCTGTTTTCAGCTCTCGTCATAGGTTATGGGTGTGATTCAGATCTAGATCATCGCTGGCCGCTCCAGAACAGTCTAGTGATACTTCTTGAACCATTTCAGGGTGCTTTTGCTGTATTTTTGGGGTTGTTGACTTGCTGGAAGACCCACAACCATCAACAGAGACACTGTTTTTGGACACTGGGTTGAACATTACACTCCAAAACACAATGATAATCTGCTGATTTTATGTCTTGCACACATTCAATGCTCCCAGTATCAGAGGCAGCAAAGCAACCCAACAGCATTACCAAACCGCCCCACGTTTGATTTTAGGGAGGGTGTTATTTTCTTTGAATGCTTTATTTAGTCGTTGGTAAACATGAGACCCCACTGCCGAAGGAGACACAAGAAAGCCTAATTGAACTTCTCAAAAACTCCCCTAAACAAGCCTAAATCCTGTGGAAATGTTCTGTGGACCAATGAAACAAAATCAGAGCTCTTTGGCAATACAGATCAGCACTGTGTTTACTGACAACCAAATTAAGCAGTCAATGAAAAGAACACCCTCCAACAATCAAAGACGGGGAGGATTGATAATTCTGTGGGGTTTCCTTGCTGCCTCTGGTACGGGGGGCCTTGAACGTGCAAAAGGCATCATGAAATCAGAAGATTATTAGGTGTTTTGTAGTCCAATGTTGGACCGACCCAGTGTCCAAAAACTGGGTCTTCATTAAATGTTGTGGGTCTTCTTCCAGCTGGACAGCAACACCAAACACAAATCAAAAAGCACCCTGGAATGGATCAATGAGAGATGTTTAAGAAGTGCAAGGCTGCCAATATATTTGGCCGTAACTATGTCCCACTGCAATACTTGACTCAGTGTGTGATGTTCTAGAACGTTGCATACAGCTGACATGATACCTTCAGGACTGATTTGGAAGTTGTCACTAGAAATCTCAGGACTCTCCATTTTGCAAAGCAGTCCAGAAGGACTGCAGTGTGCCAGTGACTATTCTGCAGCATGACTTTCCTGCAGCAGACATTTTTTTCCTAGTGAATCATCAGTGTAGTATAGATGCCCTGTCACATATCCTTGGCAACCAGAGTGCTGGGAGGCTGGGTACCTAGGTCATGTGACCGGTTTCCCAGTGAGTGAGCTCAGCTGGAGAACAGATTGTTTCTTCTGGCAGGAAGCTAGCTAGGCCGACACCAGCATCACACACAGCACTGGATTAGCCTATAGCTTTGATTGACCTACATAACCGTAAGGAGATGCTTTTACATGCCATTCTGGGCAAGTTTCCAAACCTATCATCTCAAGGATAAACTGAAGTCAGAGGTGGCATGTATTTTCTTGACTGGGGACAACAGGAGCTTGCAGAACAGGCTGCAGTATTTACACATCTAGGCCCTTGTGATTTGACAGGACTGGGCATAGGCACATATTGTAACAATATTTGCAGTTATCACAATACCAAACAAATAGATAGTTGATTTTTACTTAGAATTTTATTTTCAGGTGGATTTTGAGT
Organism: Oncorhynchus mykiss; assembly: GCF_013265735.2. Classification (NCBI taxonomy): domain Eukaryota; kingdom Metazoa; phylum Chordata; class Actinopteri; order Salmoniformes; family Salmonidae; genus Oncorhynchus; species Oncorhynchus mykiss. The sequence goes on from NC_048576.1 coordinate 17,575,248, forward strand.
TACCTTGATCTGTCACAAAGCCAAAATATATGTCAGGTTAGTAATTATTTTTTTTATTTAACCAGGTAAGTTGACAGAACACACAGGGTGGGGGATGAATTAGCCAATTGTAGATAACTAGCTAGATGCATCTAATAATGAATACATTTTTTTTTTTTTAAGTTTAATGTTATGTCATCCTTCCAACCAGCTAACAGTAAGGCACTGGTTAATTCACTTGGCTGATTATCTTCTAATTTCAGCACGCAACGACAGCTACGCAACTTAGTTTAGCAAGATAGACTCAACCAGAAAAATGTGTGTTCATCTTGAAGGTGAGGGTCATAGCTATCAGTTACCAAGGTGAGGGTTCTCCTGTAAATGAACGCCACCAGCACAAATGAAAGTACCTAGATGGCTCGCTAGTTTATATATTTCCACAGCTACATTTTCATTTTTCTATTGTTTGCAAGACGAGTGGCGGGCGAACATATTTTGTGCACTGTCTATTTCTGACAAAGGACTGTAGATGGGGCCGTTTAAGTGAGTCAGTTGTGGTGGTTAGCCAGGCTAGTCAAACTGGTTAACATTAGCCAGCTGAAATGTTGGCTAGCGTAGATAACGTTACAGCTGCATGATGCACTGGAATCAGTAAGAGTAAATATGCCAACAACGACAAAAAGTATCATATATAAAAAGTTAAGTACTTAATTTGATAAATATTGCAGCTAGTTAGCCTCGTTAGCTAGTTAACTAACAGTAGCTAATAGTGGAAAAATAATGGTACACGCCCCTTATTTCTTAAAAAAAACAACTGTTAATCCTTTAAAACGTTAAAATAACGTTAAATAGTTTCATCTCGTTAATTGCAACACAACTCTACATGGGATTATACAGCACAACATTATGTAATATTTGCTAGCTAAAAGGTTAGCATGTTAACCACATTAGCTAAAACAGATGGACATTGGAATAGGCCCTTGTAGCGAGCTACCTAACATTAGCTAGTTGGTGCAGTGGCTAACCTTGGACAACCGCGCTAACTATTGTAGTGACATTTACTGTCAATGATTCATTCATGCGATGAATGGCATTATTAAAAAAAAAAACATTAATGTTTTATATTAGCTACATCAACAGTTAAATGTTCATAGCTACCGATTTTATGATGTGAAGCAAGGAGAGGAGATGTCTGGTCCTTTTTCACCCTGTCAAAGCTAGCATCTGCCGGCCTGGCAAAGATAGGGCACAGTGAAGGAGACACAGGGAGCATGCGCAATTCACAGGGGCGACTGTTTGAACGACTGCAGAAATATGCAATTTACCTGCCGGTACATAATCCACATTTCTTCAATTAATTCCAGCATTTTCTAAAACAGTAGTAGTTTCAATTATTGTATTTATATTAGTCGAAGTGCATCTCAAATGTCAGCAATTTACAGCCTTTTTTTTACTGCTTACAGTTTGAAACATCATTATATTCGGACGAAAATAGATTTTTTTGTGCCCAATAATAAGATGAGAAAGATAAATCATCATCACTGTAGCCCCCCCCCCCCCCCCCCCCCTATGAGCAAAATACGTCAAAATACGTTGAAAAAACGTTGAAAATAGTCTTGTGCTCACTGGGATAGGAAATGGGGAATGTAATGCTTACAAAGGGCCCAATGGCTGTGTTAGGGTCAAAATATTTTTTTTAAAATTTTTTTTATTTATCCGTTATTTTACCAGGTAAATTGACTGAGAACACGTTCTCATTTGCAGCAACGACCTGGGGAATAGTTACAGGGGAGAGGAGGGGGATTAATGAGCCAATTGTAAACTGGGGATTATTAGGTGACCATGATGGTTTGAGGGCCAGATTGGTGAAAAACACAATTGCTGTTGTCATTTACACCTGCACTTTAGGCCAGTGGCCACCCTGATAAAGTTTACAGCAGGATATTTGGAGAGGCAGCATTGGGAGCTATTTTTACAGTCTAGTTGGGAGAACGTGAGGTGTCTGTTTCTCAAACCAGACACTCTAATGTACTTGTTCTCTTGCTTAGTTGTGCACCGGGGCCTCCCACTCCTCTTTCTATTCTGGTTAGGGCCAGTTTGCGCTGTTCTGTGAAGGGAGTAGTACACAGCGTTGCACGAGATCTTCAGTTTCTTGGCAATTTCACACATGGAATAACCTTCATTTCTCAGAACCAGAAAAGACTGGTGAGTTTCATAAGTAAGTCCTTTGTTTCTGGCCATTTTGAGTCTGTAATCGAACCCACAAATACTGATGTTTCAGATACTCAACTAGTCTAAAGGCCAGTTTTATTTCTTCTTTAATCAGAACAATAATTTTCACCGGTGCTAACATAATTACAAAAGGGTTTTCTAATGATCAATTAGCCTTTTAAAATGATAAACTTGGATTAGCTAACACAACGTGCCATTAGAACACAGGAGTGATGGTTGCTGATAATGGGCCTCTGTACATCTATGTTGATATTCCATTAGCCATTTCCGGCTACAATAGTCATTTACAACATTAACAATATCTACAATGTATTTCTGATCAATTTGATGTTATTTCAATGGACAAAAACTAGTATTTTCTTTCAAAAACAAGGACATTTCTAATTGGCCCCAAACTTTTGCACGGTAGTGTATGTTATGGTTCAATCTTAGCTTTCCTTATCTCCTTTGTGACCTTCTGTGTCCCTGTGTATGAGGTTTCTGTGTTATGCACTATAGCCCATTACCACATATATGTATTATCTGCTGTTGGCTTGTGTGGATGTATGTATGTGTTATGCAACATAGCTGACTTGAAACATTGTTAACAGTTTCAAAGCCATGGGCCTTTCTCATGATGGAAAAATACAGAATAACATAAAAACGGACACATACAGAACGTAGTGTAGCAAACCACAGACTGTTTTTGTTAGAACTCAAACTTAACAATAACAGAAACCAGATATGTGATAACGGTATCTAGGGAATGAGCGCATTGATACTCGACACAGCAAGTTACATCTATCAACTGGAGCGCCCGGGGGCTGGTACCAGCTCGTACGACAACAATCAATAATAGGCTGGGTGAGTTTAAACCACGCCCAGTCTCTACTCTGACAGGCCGCGCGGAAGCAGGAACTACTACTGTCATCTGGGTATATTATAATATCTTTGTCAGGAACAAGTCAGTTCTCTGCTTGCCCTGCGAGGTGGGACAGAGAGCCCGTATATACGAAAATTGCATTTACCACTTATTGCTTAGCTAATAAAAAATACATAGTATACAATCGGTGACTCATTGTCATATTTATCCTGATACCAGATTCGAATTGACGCAATTCTAACATGTGGAATGTCCATGTTGATCCTCTTGGTCCATCCACCTGTCTTTGTTAGTCAGGCCTGACCCCTTCATCCCGTAGTTTATTCCAGTTATCTATTTTAATATGACTGAAGATGCAGAAGTGTATGCCAGGCCGCTTCTAATAGGGTATAACAGACTGGTTAGAACTTTGACCACACACCCTTTAGACGGACTACATGCCCTCTATCAAATCAAAACTGGATTTTTTGACTCAAAACAAAAGTTGTAAAAGTATGCTAGACATTTATAGAATACATTATACATAGTTTGACGATTCTGTGACAAGCGGTGAATTTGTTATTGATTTATACTGCTTTAAATGCCATTTATATATTTTATGTATTTCTATCAAGTCAAAACTGGAATTTCTACTCAAAACAAAGGTTGTAAACGTATGCCAGACATTTATAGAATAAATCATATCTAGTTTGACGATTCTGTGACAAACGGTGAATTAGTTATAGATTTGTACATTTTTAAATGGCTTTCGGCTTTTGGCGAATGTCTGTTGAATGTCTGTTGAATGTCTATTGAATGTCTATTGAATGTGTGAATATAAAACCAAGTCCCGTTCCACCTTAAATCGGATTTGCGTTTGTGAAAAATATGGCGCTTTTATGAGGGTGAAAACACCGCGCTCCGCCCTAAAAACACTGACCACGATGGGCCGATACACTAGCCTACTGGCAATGGAGGAGTGAGGAAACTTCGCCTGTCAAAAGTGCAGATTCAACATTATCTTTTGTACCGTGCCAAGTCCAATGATCAACACCGCCTTTGTAAATGATCGCACAGCAATTCGTGCACAGAGCAGTAGAGTGCACGGAGGCTGACGATCGGGAGAGAGAACGAGTGTCGTCGTAGAATAGAACAAGTTCTAGCTTGTTTTTTGGGGCGCGATTGTTGCCAATATGTCCGGGAATCCCACATTTGTGAGTCCCTTCCACAGACCCCGCTGTTTGGCCGCAGCCGCGCCAGCAGGGAAAGCCAAACTCACCCACCCGGGCAAAGCCATTCTAGCAGGTAAGGATGAAGTCATTCATCTTTCCTTGTGTAAGCTGCTGACTTTGTATCACATTTTCATACAGTGTTCATTCCAGCGCCTTGCTACACTCGAATAACACTGCAAGTCATTGTCACAGTGACAATGCAGGGTTTTCTACATGGGTTTCTTTTTACTTTTGTCAAGTGTTATATTGTAGCAATATATTTAAACACGATTGCCTGCCTATAGTGCTTGCTATGGGAGTAGTGAGGTGAGCTTTGTTAGTGTAGTGAGTTATTTGAGAGTACTAATCCATTCAGTCATTTTTTTCTTAATTTAGTCATGAACTACATGTCATTCAGTTGCTAGGGAGTAAGTAGCCCATTCATAGACGCTAACCACCTTTAGCGTCAGTTCATGACGGCATCTTCGAGGGTCAGACTGATTACAATATAGCAACCCACATCATGTGCTGTTCTTGACAGGGTGCTGCAATATGATAATTATTGAACGCATATGAGACTTAAGGAATACAAGACAGTATGGAATTGTTTGGAAATTAAACCTAAAATAAGAGTCCACCATGTCTAAGCCTGGGTTGTCTTTAAACTGTAGTAACCTCAAAGTGTTCAGCAAAATCCTACTCACTTTGACTATGGTTCTGTCTCCATCTGTTGAACTACTGCTATCAATTTGCCCTTTGAGCCTTTACTTCAATGTGTGTGAGCGAGTGGTGTGTCTGTTCTAATCAAGGACACATGCTCTGGCTGAAAGTTCCAGGGTGTATAAAGTTAATTAGATGCATGTGGTGGTCCTTTTTCTCTGATAATTACTAACCCCACGATCCTACTGAATCCCCCTCTCCTCAGTCCAGCAGAGCTTGGTTAACATGGCTTATGAATGGAAGTTAGGCAGGCTTTCCTCTCACAGGAATGGGGGCTGAGTGGAGTGTGCCGTAACACTAAAGTTACAGAATCTGGCAAACTTGGTTTCAGACACAAAACGTTTACAAAGTTCCAATCTAGGAAAGAGTTTGTTTGGATTTTGTAGAACACTTGGTGCCATCACAGATAATGGTTGGCTGTTCTATCCCTTTCTCGGAGTACAGTTGTGGCCAAAAGTTTTGAGAATCACATTAAATCAAGGTTTATTTGTCACGTGCGCCGAATACAACCTTAGAGTGAAATGCTTACTTACAGGCTCTAACCAATAGTACAAAAAATATATTAGGTGAACAATAGGTAAGTAAAGAAATAAAACAACAGTAAAAAGACAGGCTATATACAGTAGCGATACTATAAATGTAGCGAGGCCAGTTAGTCAGGCTGATTGAGGTAGTATGTACATGTAGATATGGTTAAAGTGACTGCATATATGATGAACAGAGTAGCAGTAGCGTAAAAGAAGGGTTGGCGGGTGGTGGGTGGGTGGGTGGGACACAAGAATGACACAAATATTCATTTTCGACGTCTGCTGCCTCAGTTTGTATGATGGCAATTTGCATATACTCCAGAATGTTATGAAGAGTGATCAGCAATTAATTGCAAAATCCCTCTTTGCCATGCAAATGAACTGAATCACAAAAAAACATTTCCACTGCATTTCAGCCCTGCCACAAAAGGACCAGCTGACATCATGTCAGTGATTCTCTTGTTAACACAGGTGTGAGTGTTGACGAGGACAAGGCTGGAGATCACTCTGTCATGCTGATCGATTTCGAATAACAGACTGGAAGCTTCAAAAGGAGGGTGGTGCTTGGAATCATTGTTCTTCCTCTGTCATCCATGGTTACCTGCAAGGAAGCACGTGCCATCATCATTGCTTTGCACAAAAAGGGCTTCACAGGCACGGACATTGCTCGCAGTAAGATTGCACCTAAATCAACCATTTATCGGATCATCAAGAACTTCAAGGAGAGCGGTTCAATTGTTGTGAAGAAGGCTTCAGGGCACCCAAAAAAGTTCAGCAAGCGCCAGGACCGTCTCCTAAAGTTGATTCAGCTGCAGGATCGGGGCACCACCAGTATATAGCTTGCTCAGGAATTGCAGCAGGCAGGTGTGAGTGCATCTGCACTCACAGTGAGGTGAAGACTTTTGGATGATGGCTTGGTGTCAAGAAGAGCAGCAAAGAAGCCCCTTCTCTCCAGGAAAAACATCAGGGACAGACTGTTATTCTGCAAAAAAGTACAGGGATTGGACTGCTGAGGACTGGGGTAAAGTCATTGTCTCTGATGAATCCCCTTTCCGATTGTTTGGGGCATCCGGAAAAAAGCTTGTCCGGGGAAGACAAGGTGAGCGCTAGCATCAGTCCTGTGTCATGCCAACAGTAAAGCATCCTGAGACCATTCATGTGTGTGGGTTGCTTCTCAGCCAAGGGAGTGGGCTCACTCACAATTTTGCCTACGAACACAGCCATGAATAAAGAATGGTACCAACACATCCTCCGAGAGCAACGTCTCCCAACCATTCAGGAACAGTTTGGTGATGAACAATGCCTTTTCCAGCATGATGGAGCACCTTGTCATAAGGAAAAAGTGATAACTAAGTGTTTCGGAAACAAAACATTGATATTTTGGGTCCATGGCCAGGAAACTCCCCAGACCTTAATCCCATTGAGAATTTGTGGTCAATCCTCAAGAGGCGGGTGGACAAACAAAAACCCACAAATTCTGACAAACTCCAAGCATTGATTATGCAAGAATGGGCTGCCATCAGTCAGAATGTGGCCCAGAAGTTAATTGACAGCATACCAGGGTGGATTGCAGAGGTCTTGAAAAAGTGTCAACACTGCAAATATTGACTCTTTGCATCAACTTCATGTAATTGTCAATAAAAGCCTTTGACACTTATGAAATGCTTGTAATTATACTTCAGTATTCCAAAGTAACATCTGACAACAATATCTAAAGACACTGAAGCAGCAAACTTTGGAAATTAATATTTGTGTCATCCTCAACCTTTGGTCATGACTGTATACGCTGAACCTGGCTATTGCCTTGTGTTGCATGGCTGTGTAGATATTTGTAGTCATAGTAAGGCTTATCCTAAGTTTACATGTAAATCAAGTCAAAGTTTATTGGTTGTACACATAATTTTGCAGGTGTAATCGCAGGTGCAGCAAAATACTTATGTATTCTTATACAGCCTGAGGAGGAAGGTCCTTGGATGGAAACATTGCAGCACATGCAACAGATAAAAAAATCAAGGAACCCTTGAATGCAGTTCTACTACTTGTTTTGTCTCTTTTACATCATAACTAAGAGCATTCATGGGTGATAGCTGAGGGCATACATAGGTGATAGCTGAGGGCATACATGGGTGATAGCTGAGGGCATACATGGGTGATAGCTGAGGGCATACATTTGTGCCTAACTGCCTATATTGCTTCTGTATCTTGCTTTTTGCAAGAGTGTTGTTCAACCTCAAAAAGCACCAAAAAGATAGATTTTGACACCCACCATCTCAGATTCTTGTGAAATAATTTATGTTGTTGATGCTTCATGTCCAAATCTACCTAACTTATCTAAAAATGTATTGTGTAACTTATAGATGATTTGGATATAAAGCACAAAAATGCTAACATAGGTACCATTGACTTGCATTGGATTTGTGCCACAAATTATTTAAAGTTAGCATTTGAAGCAATGGCCAGGTAAACAAAACCAAACAATGGGTTGCTGTCATACCTGGTTCAGAGACTTACCCTGTAAGAAAACCAATATGTAATTTGGGACATAAACCCAACAACTTCAATGGCTAATTTCTCTAAACATGAATAAAACATATTTTTGTTGTTGTTGCTGAGAATACAGTACATAGGATAAAGAAACAATACTCCAAACCGCAGCTCCATACTACTTGTCAAAGTTAAGTAATGATACTATATACTCTAGGCTACCCTGGGGCGGCAGAGTAGCCTAGTGGTTAGAGCGTTGGACTAGTAACCGCAAGGTTGCAAGTTCAAACCCCCGAGCTGACAAGGTACAAATCTGTCGTTCTGCCCCTGAACAGGCAGTTAACCCACTAGGCCGTCATTGAAAATAAGAATTTGTTCTTAACTGACTTGCCTAGTTAAATAAAGGTAAAATAAAAAAATAAAAAAAACTCATTGTTGAGGTGGGATTGGCTTGGGGTGGAGGGCTTTTGACCACTTCTTTGGACTCCTCATGTCTTACTCATTGTTAGCAAAACATTTGGTCCAAATTGGATACTATTGGTACTATTGGTACAAATTGGTACTATAATTCTTGAATATTATATACAGTTGAAGTTAACATACACTTAGGTTGGAGTCATTCAAACTCGTTTTTCAACCACTCCACAAATTTCTCGTTAACAAACTGTGGTTTTGGTAAGTCGGTAAGGACATCTACTTTGTGCATGACACAAGTCATTTTTCCAACAATTGTTTACAGACAGATTATTTCACTTATAATTCACTGTATTACAGTTCCAGTGGGTCAGAAGTTTACATACACTAAGTTGACTGTGCCTTTTTAAACAGCTTGGAAAATTCCTGAAAATTATGTCATGGCTTTAGAAGCTTCTGATAGGCTAATTGTCATCATTTGAGTCAATTGGAGATGTACCTGTGGATGTATTTCAAGGCCTACCTTCAAACTCAGTGCCTCTTTGCTTGACATCATAGGAAAATCAAAAGAAATCAGCCAAGACCTCAGAGAATATATTGTAGACCTCCACAAGTCTGGTACATCCTTGGGAGCAATTTCCAAATGCCTGAAGGTACCAATTTCCTCTGTACAAACAATGGTACGCAAATATAAACACCACAGAAGTATCTATATCCACAGTAAAAGGAGTCCTGTATCGCCATAACCTGAAAGGCCGCTAAGCAAGAAGAAGCCACTGATCCAAAACCGCCATAAAAAAAAACTGTTTACGGTTTGCAACTGCACATGTGGACAAAGATCGTACTTTTTGGAGAAATATCCTCTGGTCTGATGAAACAAAAATAGAACTGTTTGGCCATACTGACTATCGTTATGTTTGGAGGAAAAGGGGGGAGGCTTGCAAGCTGAAGAAGACCATCCGAACTGTGAAGCATGGGGGTGGCAGCATCATGTTGTGGGGGTGCTTTGCTGCAGGAGGGACTGGTGCACTTCACAAAATAGATGGCCTCATAAGGAAGGGAAATTATTTAGATAAATTGAAGCAACATCCGAAGACATCAGTCAGGAAGTTAAAGCTTGGTCACAAATGGACAATGACCCCAAGCATACTTCCAAAGTTGTGGCAAAATGGCTTAAGGACAACAAAGTGAAGGTATTGGAGTGGCCATCACAAAGCCCTGACTTCAATCCTATAGAACATAAAACATAGAACTGAAAAAGCGTGTGCGAGCAAGGAGGCCCACAAATCTGACTCAGTTACACCAGCTCTGTCATGAGGAATGGGCAAAAAATTCACCCAACTTATTGTGGGAAACTTGTGGAAGCCTCCCCAAAATGTTTGACCCAAGTTAAACAATTGAAAGTCAACGCTACCAAATACTAATTGAGTGTATGCAAACTTCTGACCCACTGTGAATGTGATGAAAGAAGTAAAAGCTGAAGTAAATAATTATCTCTACAATTATTCTGACATTTCACATTCTTAAAATAAAGTGATGAACCTCACTGACCTAAGACAGGGAATTTTTACTAGGATAAAATGCCAGGAATTGTGAAAAACGGAGTTTAAATGTATTTGGCTAAGGTAATCTTCCGACTTCATCTGTAAATCTTGTAAATAAATATGTCCAATTTGGGTGCAATCAAGGAACTTAATTTCTCAGAGATCAAATTTATATTTCAACAAAATAATGTTTCCGGAATGCTTATGTTTCTAACTACAGAAGCTATTTCAGAACAAGTGAACACAGACCCATTCCAATGCCCTGATTGACTGGAAATATCACCGATTGACTGGAAATATCACCGATTGACTGGAAATATCACTGATTGACTGGAAATATCACTATCTACTTTAGGTGACTGAAATAATTTGTCTGTCTCTCAGATCTCTGGCACATTTTTCAGGACTATTTTTTAAAATTTGTATGTCTATCGGTGTTAGTCAACTACTATGCTTTCACCTGGAGTGATACGGGAGTTATAGGGGCCCACTCATTTTAACTCACAGAATAGATGAGAGCAATATGATAGTGCTTTCACAGTCAAACCGAAATGGAAAGGAGATGAAAGGAATACAGTGAGATTCACCCAATAATGTGAGTGCTTGGCAGCGGGGTGGGGCCTGCAGTGCAGTGCTGTGTTACTGAATCCATGAACCATGATGACACAGCATAAATCCACACACTTCTGCAGTTCAGAGAGCACACACACACACACATGCACACGTGCAGCTGGATTACAACATCCTTTCACCCGACCAGCTCAGACCAGGGCCAGGGACGCATGCAGAAGGTAGGGTTGTCCTTTCATTTTTTATTTTCTTTCTTCACTGTTCACTTTTTAGTGCAATTTTTGTACTAGATTACCCCCATAGAATGCAAGCACTCTGAGACCCAGTAAAATGTGTCATAAATGTAAATCAATTCATTGGTAATGTTGTTGAGCATAAACTATGGTCTTCAACACCCTCATCTACACAGATTACGTTATATCTGGCTATGCAGTATTTTGGCTTGCTCCTCATCTTTAAATCTGAGCCTTTCTTTCTCAACATAGAGAGTTGTAGTAGGTCAGTTAAAAAGTCAACTCATATTGAAGTATCATTGTTGCACGATCACTTATTTCAGCGTGTTTTGCTTGCACACTTTCCTTTGCAAGAAAATAAGTGTGTGTGTGCTCGAATGTTTCCCTCCCACCAGAGACCAGTCAGCAAAGCTGTCTATTAGCCCAGAGACGATTGCAATCTCAGTAGTCAGACCTGACAAACTGGTTGTCTTTCTCCTGTCCTGTTATGAGGAAACCGTTAGACATGTCTAATTATAAATATCTAACTTTATGACGGAAGGCGCTGGGCAGAATTTAGAGCCTACTGTGTAATAACAAGATCATTTGCGTGAGCGTTTGTGGAGATTGTTGCATGTCCATTCCTGTGTGGGACTGACAGACCAGCATGTCTGTGTGTTCAGGTGAAATGCATGCTTGGAGTTCAGAGCCTCAACAAATGTCTCTTTCAGAAGCCGCAGCATTGGGTTGCAGTTGAGGTTCAACCAGGACGTTTCCCAAACACACACAGGTTTAGGGTCAGCTTTCCCAACTCCAAATCTAACAGTTTTTTTCCATGGTGAGTGTTTTAGCCTAGTTACAACTGGTTAGAGATCAGTGGTTGAGAATGCTAAATTATCAAATAACTTTTAGGTTGCTACCGGCAACAAACTCTATGTCTGTGATGACTCTGTGTCACTGAGTGTGTGTGTAGCTCTAGCTCGCGGTCCCCTGCTAAGACGTTGCATGCATCAAATCAAATTCTATTGGTCGCGTACACATATTTAGCAGATTTTATCGCAGGTGTAGCGAAATGCTTATGTTCCTAGCCCAACAGTGCAGTGCCACTGGGCTGCCGAGTGGCGCAGTGGTCTAAGGCATCACTACAGTCCCTGGTTCGAGTCCAGGCTGTATCACATCTGGCTGTGATTGGGAGTCCCATAGGACGGCGCACAATTGGCTCAGCATCGTCCGGATTTGGCCAGGGTAAGCCGTCATTGTGAATAAGAATTTGTTCTTAACTGACTTTCCTAGTTAAATAAAGGTTTAATAAATTTAATACATTTAACCTTTTATTTAACTAGGCAAGACAGTTAATAACAAATTCTTATTTACAATGAGGGTCTACTGGGGAACAGTGGGTTAACTGCCTTCTTCAGGGGCAGAACAACACATTTCTATCTTGTCAGTTTGGGGATTCGATTCAGCAACCTTTCGGTTACTGGCCCAACGCTCTAACAACTAAGCTATTTAAAAGAAAATGCCTGACGATATAAGCAAACCCCCCCAAAAAAAGAATAAAGAAATGAATTAAGAAATATTAAATTATTAGAATGAGCAATGTCAGAGTCCGGAATAAAAATATATACATGTACAGTTGAAGTCGGAAGTTTACATACACTTAGGTTGGAGTCACTTGTTTCTCAACCACTCCACAAATTCATTGTTAAACTATAGTTTTGGCAAGTCGTTTAGGACATCTACTGTGTGCATGACAAGTCATTTTTCCAACAATTTTTTAGACATATTATTTCACTTATAATTCACTGTATCACAATTCCAGTTGGTCTGAAGTTTACATAAAATAAGTTGGCTCTGCCTTTAAACAGCTTGGTAATTTTCCAGAAAATGTCATGGCTTTAGAAGCTTCTGATAGGCTAATTGACATAATTTGAGTCAATTGAAGGTGTACCTGTTGCTGTATTTCAAGGCCTACCTTCAAACTCAGTGCCTCTTTGCTTGACAGCATGGGAAAATCAATAGAAATCAGCCAAGACCTCAGAGAATAAATTGTAGATCTCCACAAGTCTGGTTCATCCTTGGGAGCAATTTCCAAATGCCAGAAGTTACCACGTTCATCTGTACAAACAATAGTACGCAAGTATAAACACCATGGGACCACGCAGCTGTAATACCGCTCAGGAAGGAGACGCGTTCTGTCTCATAGAGATGAACGTACTTTGGTGTGAAAAGTGCAAATCAATCCCAGAACAACAGCAAAGGACCTTGTGAAGATGCTGGAGGAAACTGGTACAAAAGTATCTATATCCACAGTAAAACGAGTCCTATATCGACATAACCTGAAAGGCTGCTCAGCAAGGAAGAAGCCACTGCTCCAAAACCGCCATTAAAAAGCCAGACTACAGTCCAACTGCATATGGGGACAAAGATCGTACTTTTTGGAGAAATGTCCTCTGGGATGATTAAACAAAAATAAAACTGTTTGGCCATAATGATCATCGTTATGTTTGGAGGAAAAAGGGGGAGGCTTGCAAGCCGAAGAATACCATCCCAAACGTGAAACATGGGGGTGGCAGCATCATGTTGTGGGGGTGCTTTGCTGCAGGAGGGACTGGTGCATTTTGCAAAATAGATGGCGTCATGAGGAAGGAAAATTATGTGAATATATTGAAGTAACATCTCAAGACATCAGTCAGGAAGTTAAAGCTTGGTCACAAATGGACAATGACCCCAAGCATACTTCCAAAATTGTGGAAAAATGGCTAAAAGACAACTAAGTCAAGGTATTGGAGTGGCCAACACAAAGCCCTGACCTCAATCCTATAGAAAATGTGTGGGCAGAACTGAAAAAGCGTGTGCGAGCAAAGAGGCCTACAAACCTGACTCAGTTACACCAGCTCTGTCAGGAGGAATGGGCCAAAATTCACCCAACTTATTGTGGGAAGCTTGTGGAAGGCTACCCAAAACGTTTGACCCAAGTTTAACAATTTAAAGGCAATGCTACCAAATACTAATTGAGTGTATGTAAATTCTGACCCACTGGGAATGTGATGAAAGAAATAAAAGCTGAAATAAATCACTCCACTATTACTCTGACATTTCACATTCTTAAAATGAAGTGGTGATCCTAACTGACCTAAGACTGGGAATTTTTACTAGGATTAAATGTCAGGAATTGGGAAACTGAGTTTAAATGTATTTGGCTTGTAAACTTCAACTGTATTATGTATATGATGGTTTGTATAGACAGTTATTGGCTGTATATGAATAGAAAAGTTGTATACAGCAGTAGTTATACAGGATAAGCCTTGACTAGAATGCCGTTCAAGGACTATATACACAGAGCAGGCGTCTCTAAGGTGCAGGGTAGAGTACTGGGTGGTAGCTGGCTAGTAACAGTGACTAAAGTTCAGGTCAGTGTACTGGGTGGAAGCTGGCTAGTAGTGACTATTTAACAGTCTGATGGCCTGGAGATAGGAGCTGTCTCTCGGTCCCAGCTTTGATGCACTTGTACTGTCTCCGCCTTCTAGATGATAGCGGGGGAACAGGCTGTGGCTCGGGGGCAAAGACGAATTTCTTCAGCCTCCTGAGGTTGATGAAGCTCTGTTGCTGGTTGTGTGCCACATCATTGCCTGTGCCGCGGGCGCCAGATTGCTATAACATACAGCATGATGTGGTTAGCTGATATGTAAAATACCTATCCGGCATTGTAAGATCTGGCATGCGTCACTAATGCCCAGGCAGAGGAACGCACCCTATGTGTGTACTACTTTCTCTGTTCCAGTGGAGAACACCGGTTACCACAGCCACAAAGTCAAAATTGGATTTATCGTAAGATTTTTGGTCTTAATTTAAGGTTAGGCTTCGACATAAGGTTAGCAGTGTGGTTAAGGTTATTGTTAGGTTTAAAATGACATTTAAAGAAGATGCATTGTAGAAATAGGCAGGTATATGACTGTGGCTGTGGTAACTAGAGACGACTAGTCACACCCCCACTGATCAGGAACAGCACAGAGAGGAGTATCCTGTGGGCAGAATCCCAGTTGAACCAATCAGAGACCTTCTTTCTGTTTGCTGTTCAACTGCAGATGTGTGGAGCTACTGCTGTTAAGGTGGAACTAGGAGGTTACCAATAAAACTATAGTTACAGAGAAAAGTCCTACACTGTTGATCTTTTTGAATTGTTAAGTTATTGAAACACTTTGATTCTTTATAATATTATTACATATTTTATTTGTGAATGCGGTAATAACACATGCTATACATAAAAGGATGACATCATTCAGCTAGCAGAGAAGACCCATCTACAGTGCCTTCAGAAAGTATTCACACCCCTTGACTTTTTCCATGTTTTGTTGTTACAGCCTGAATTTAAAATATATTAAATATAGATTTGTTTGTCTCTGGCCTACACACAATACCCAATAATGTCGAAGTAGAATAATGTAAAGCTGGAATGTCTAGAGTCAATAAGTATTCAACACCTTTGTTGTGTCAAGCCTTAAGTTCGTGGGGGGGGGGGGGATGTCTTAACAAGTTACATAATAAGTTGCATGGACTTACTCTGTGTGCAATAATGGTGTTTAACATGATTTTTGATTGACTACCTCATCTCTGTACCCCACACATATAATTATCTATCTGTAAGGTCCCTCAGTCGAGCAGGGGATTTCAAACACAGATTCAACCACAAAGACCAAGGAAGTTTTGCAATGCCTTGCAAAGAAGGGTACCTATTGGTAGATGGATTAATAAAAAATAAAAGACATTGAATACCCTTTTTAGTATGGTGAAGTTATTAATTACACTTTGGATGGTGTATCAATACACCCAGTCACTACAAAGATACAGGCGTTCTTCCTAACTCAGTTGCCAGAGAGGAAGGAAAACTGCTCAGGGATTTCACTGAGGCCAATGGTGACTTTAAAATAGTTAGAGTTTAATGGCTGTGATAGGGGAGAGAACTGAGGATGGTTCAACAACATGATACTTACTCTACAATACTAACCTAATTGACAGAGTGAAAAGAGATGAAGCCTGTTCAGAATAAAAATATTCAAAAACATGTATCCTGTTTGCAACAAGGCACTGAAGTAAAACTGTAAATGAGGCAAAGAAATTCACGTTTACCCTGAATACAAAGTGTTAAATCCAATACAACAAATTACTGAATACTACTCTCAATATTTTCAAGCATAGTGGTGGCTGCATCGTGATCTGGGTATGCTTGTAATCGTTAAGGACTGAGGAGTTTTTCAGGATAAAAAATAAACTGAATGGAGCAAAGCCCAGGCATAATCCTAGAGGAAAAGCTGGTTCAGTCTGCTTTCCACCGGACACTGAGTTGACTTCACCTGTTCAGCAGGACAATAACCTAAAACACAAGGCCAAATCTACACTGGATTTTCTTACCAAGAAGATAGTGAATGTTCCTGAGTGGTCTAGTTAGTTTTTACTTAAATCGACTTGAAAATCTATGGCAAGACCTGAAAATTGTCTTGCAATGATCAACAACCAGTTTGACAGAGCTTGTAGAATTTTGAAAAGAATAATGGGCAAATGTTGCACAATCCAGGTGTGGAAAGCTCTTAGAGACTTACCCAGGAAAACCGTTGTAATCGCTGCCAAAGGTGCTTCTACAAAGTATTGACTTGGGGGTGTGAATACTTATGTAAATTAAATATTTCTGTATTTCATTTTCAAAACATTTGCAAAAATGTCTAAAAACATGTTTTCACTTTGTCATTATGGAGTGTTTGTAGATGGGTGAGACTTTTATTTTATTTAATCCATTTTGAATTCAGGCTGTAACACAAAATGTGGAATAAGTCAAAGGATATGAATACTTTTTGGGAGGCACTGTACCTTTAACTGAGAACTTGTGACTGTTTCAGATTGTCCAGGGGGTATAGTGATCAGCCCAACCTTAACACTTTCTCTGTCTCTCGCTCTCTCTAGGTGGTATTGCTGGAGGAATAGAGATCTGTATTACATTCCCTACAGAGTATGTGAAGACTCAGCTGCAGCTGGATGAGAAGGCCAACCCTCCCAGATATAAAGGCATTGGTGGGTATCTGTTCCAACAGTTTCTCCCAAACAGGAAAGGGAATTATTTTGTTACGTTTACATGATTTCCTATATTGTTACCAGTAATAGCAGTAACAGTCCATCATTGGCACACATTGAAACAGAGATAGCTGTTTGCAGTAGACCTTACATGGCAGATTAATGAAAAGCCTTGAACCAGGGATCTGTACTAAATGGGTCTACACTTTCCTGAGGGGGGTGTGTGTGTGCCTAGCTGTGTTATCTGTGTGTTTAGAGTCAGTGGACTTTGGTTGGAGTCGCTCCTGAGCAACATGTTTGTCAGTCAGTTCTGAGTTCATACTCATGAACTGTTAACTGAAGAAGCTGCAAGTTGATGTTTGTCATCAGTTCTGCCTTCAGGGTAAAACTCATCGACCTCTGCTAGATGGGCCGGCTTCAAAGTCAAAATTGTTTAAATTGTAAACATTTATGAAGACTAAAGTTCGCTTTTTTGTCTTAATTTTAAAGTTAGGTTAGCAGTGTGGCACAACCATTTAAAAAAAATGTATTTTATTTAACCTTTTATTTAGTTAGGCAAGTCAGTTAAGAACAAATTCTTATTTACAATGACTACCCCGGTCAACCCCTAACCCGGACGAAGCTGATCCAATTGTGCGTGGCCCTATGCGGACTCAGCCTGGAATCGAACCAGGGTCTGTAGTGACGCGTCTAGCACTGAGATATATTGTCTTAGACCTCTGCGCCACTCGGGATAACATCAGAGCTTTGTGGCTGTGCCAGGTAGTGACCACTCTGCAGAGCTGCCTCCAGTACATGAGTCATGACAACAAATGCCAACCTACATAGATGCAAGCACCATGACTGTCACTAACACTTTTCTATATCCATGCATTACTTTTTGGTGATACTATTGAATGTTCCACATGTAACGTGCACAAAACACTATGCACAAAATACCTTAAGCCGAGTTGAAATATCTGCAGTTGACTGTGTATGTTTGTCATTTCTCAGCCTGATTCTCTCTGTCCCTTTTCCTTTCCCTCCCTGTAGTTGACTGTGTGAAGCAGACGGTAGATGGTCATGGGGTGAGGGGTCTGTACAGAGGGCTCAGCTCACTGCTCTATGGCTCCATACCCAAAGCAGCTGTCAGGTACTACACACAGACATACAACCACGCTACACCACACACTGTTTATTTGTCTCTGTATATCTTTTCTATGTCCCTGACAACCGCTCTCTCTATCAGGTTTGGTATGTTTGAGTTCCTCAGTAATAAGATGCGTGATGAGAATGGGAAGCTGGACAGTACCCGGGGTCTTTTCTGTGGTCTGGGGGCAGGAATGGCTGAGGCTGTGGTGGTGGTCTGCCCCATGGAGACGGTCAAGGTATGTGTGTCTTAAAATGTTTTAGGAAATCTTAAAACAGTTATTTGCATGTGTGTTGGTGTCGATATCAATAAAGATCTGCATATAATTTGAATCCGTGTCGTCCACTTGTGTCATTTCAGGTAAAGTTCATCCATGACCAGTCATCAGCCAACCCAAAGTACCGGGGATTTTTCCATGGAGTCGGGGAGATCATCAGAACCGAAGGTAACAGGATGATTGACATTTTTCCATTCACCTAATAGGGGGGATCCTGTTTTCTGCTAACAATGCCTGCAGTACCACCAATTTTTATAACTAATCCAAGATACACCACAGCCTGTCGTTTCCAATGGGAACAAATTAGTCATAGTGGGCAGAGCAAGCAAGGAGGGGTGCAGAGCCAAGAACGAGCTAGCGAGATCCTATTGGCGCGTTCTAGCATGTATTTGCATATTTCCATTAAGGAACGTCTACTCTGATGTGCATGTGCAGTAACTCAATTAGCCCTTGCACTCTTTCTAAACAACTGCATTTTTTTCCTTTGGCAAATGGTAAAATCTACACAACTTTGTCCAGTCTTTTCGTAACAGATTCTGGTTTAGGGAACAAAAAACTGTATTGAGATAAAATGTTTCCTCAATGAGAAAATTAGCATTATGTCAGCCAAAATCCATCTCGCTATGTCTTCTCCCACTGCCGGCCACTGGCCTTCCTCTCATCACCATATTTGGTAATGAGTGGAAACACCAAGCGGATGCTTCACACTTATACATCAGGTGAAATATCTGACTCATTGTTCTATCTGTGGTACTGAGTTTGGCCTTGAACTTCCGTGGCTTCAATGAGAGGGGAGTCATTCTCTACTGGTTGAAAGAGACTAGTGAAGAGAAGAGGGAGTAGTTACTGCCATCTGCTGGACAGTTATTTGTTCTGGTCTCACCATAACTGAAATGGCCGTTGGATGGTTATTTTATGGTAATTGGACGGAAGATTGTGGGATGGTTATTGGCTGTGTGTTGATGTGTTATGGTGTTGTGCTGTCAATATCTCTTCCAGGCCTGAGGGGGACGTACCAGGGTCTGACAGCTACGGTACTGAAACAGGGATCCAACCAGGCCATCCGCTTCTACGTTATGACCTCTCTAAGGAACTGGTACAAAGGTGTGTGTGTGTGTGACCGACTTAGTTTGAATCCTTGTCTCCTGTGTGTATGTGTGTGTTGTTTACCTGTGTGTGTGTGTATCCAGAGAGTCTTACTGCTCTGTCTCTCCGTGTCCGTTTCCTAGGTGATGACCCTAACAAGGCCATTAACCCTCTGGTCACGGGAGCATTCGGGGCCTTCGCTGGAGCTGTCAGTGTGTTTGGAAACACTCCTCTTGATGTCATCAAAACCAGGATGCAGGTAGACACTTCCATGATTAATGACCTGTTCACATGCAGTGAATTGTAGATATTTCTCTATACATGTATTGTATCATATTGTTAAGTGAACCGCGCCAGTCTCTCCTCTAACAGGGTCTGGAGGCTCACAAGTACAAAAGTACCCTGGACTGTGCCGTCAAGATCATGAAGCATGAGGGACCTAAAGCGTAAGTATCTCTGTACACACTAACTGTCTCATTTTCATCTATTTTTATCAGACTGATAATGGTATTGACTCTGCCTTTTGCCTCCTTCCTTCCTTCATTATTTCCTCCCTTTCTCCCCAGGTTCTATAAGGGTACAGTCCCCAGGCTGGGTAGGGTGTGTATGGACGTAGCTATCGTCTTCATCATCTATGAGGAGGTGGTGAAAGTCCTCAACAAAGTCTGGAAGACGGACTAAGACCACATTTCTGTGACGACCAGCGGAGCAGGGAACGGCCGGGAAGGCCTGTTGACATCATAACTATGGCCTGATTCCAAACCCAATCCCTTTGCCCTTTCCTTAGGTTTACCATGTCTAGCAACCTCCTCACAGATCTGACACGACTCTGTATTTCATTCCAGAAAGTTGTTCTCTGTCCCCTACCCTTGTTTACTTTGATGGTTGAGTGCACTTCACCTAGGGTGCTATAGGATCCTATCAGGGACACTACTATCATATTGGTTATACCTACTGTAGGGGGATTTAGGGGGGGATTTAGCAAGGGCACAGGGGGTAGGGTGAGGAATTGGGCCTATGTGACTGAAATATGGGAACACGGTGTGTCATTCCAGAGAAGTGTAGTAGACGGACAGTGCTTCAGTTCACTAATGGCTATTGTTATCATCTTATGTTATACGTTAACATACTTGACTTAATCAAAAATGAAATGATACTTATAAAACCCCAAATAATGTGATGTAGATCAACAGAAAACACTTGAAATGACAGAGGAGGATCTCAGAGGCTTTTAACTCCAAGGGCATTTAACATTTAACAGGAAATGGTATTACCCGGTGAAATGGGTCTGGTAGAGACCATCGTTTTTCCCTAATAGCAGTATAACAGACATGTCTGTTTGTTCACGGGTCATATGAGTCTTATTGTCCAGGTCTGAATGCAATGCAGGTCTGAAATGTTTTAGCTGCTTTACATACCTGAGTGCTATTACATCACAATGCCTTATAGATTGTTATATTCAGAGATATCTTTATGGTAGAATGCTATCATGGGTGCGTTCGTAAATGTGTCAGTTATTCTGTTCTGTGGCACATTCAGACCAGAGTGCTCTGAAATCGGAGTAGACAGAGTGAATTTACAAACGCACCCTATATGTAGTAACCATAATTGTTGTGACCATAGAATTAGAACTCTGTGTTTAATTGCTATTCATTCTACTAATTCTGTAGTGGTGAATAGCCTGTTTTTGGTGTCAGTCAAATACAGAGATGTACATGTCATACAGTATACTCAGACATTCTGCAGAATGCACCAACACTTTTTTAAGTTAATTCCATAAAAACAATGACCAAGATTGAGATGATGCTGGTGAGGGTGATGAACTTTGCAATTGCAAATGTGAAACATCAGAAATATATTTACATAATGATTGTTTATTGGGGGGGGGGTTGATTGTTGTATGAAAGTGCCTGCAAGTGTATCTCATGATTGTTTTAGAAATCTGGTATAAGATGTCTAGTGTTACTAATGTCTATAGTTGAATGTCTTATCTGGGTCAGTTCTTCATTACTGTCATATGATACAATAACTGAATTGTTTTTATTTAATATAGACAGTAACACAGTGCAATGAGGCCTTGCTGAGATGTTTTTATTGGCAAATATGATTAGATGTACTGGTTGACAGTATTGCTCACCAGACACTATCATAATGCAGCCTTGAGTAATTCAATGTGATGAGATATTGTCTCGTAATGTTCCCTGTCAGTTATAGAGTATGTATAAATGTCTTTGATTTACAATTTATGATTACAAATTTCCTTGGTAGTGTTGAGGGGTGGGGACACTGATTTTTATTTAAAATGACTAGATTTATCTTCAGGGCGGCTCCAGGCACAAGCAGCATAAACTCAGTCCAGCTGTCAATTTGCAAGTTCCAAATTTGGTTGTGCATCAACAATTTTTCTATTATGTCAGTCACTAGCTATGTTTCCATCCAATTGGCGACAGATTTTCATGTGAATATTCTAGAATCTGCAGAAATAAAATATGGTCATTTTGGACGGGAAAAAAATCAGTGTGATGACATAGTGCACACAATGTACCTTTTCACTTAAGTTTTCGTGTACCGAATAAAACGTTTTGTTTCCATAGCATTTTCAACTCTACCGATAGGTTTATCACAAAAACTGTTGCATTAAATAATGAATGTGCCTGCTTTGTTCTTGAGACATGCGCTCTGACCAACAGCTCACAGCTACTCTTCCTGGGATCCACATAAAACGGACAAATACATGACAGAACAGTAATAGACAAAAACAACGAGATACTTATTTTTAATTTAATGTAATAAGATAGTATTTCTGTAGTATACTATATATATATACACGGCTCCTAAAAATAAAGGGAACACTAAAATAACACATCCTATATCTGAATGATTTAAATATTCTTATTAAATACTTTTTTCTTTACATAGTTGAATGTGCTGACAACAAAATCACACAAAAATTATCAATGGAAATCTAATTTATCAACCCATGGAGGTCTGGATTTGGAGTAACACTCAAAATTAAAGTGGAAAACCACACTACAGGCTGATCCAACTTTGATGTAATGTCCTTAAAACAAGTCAAAATGAGGCTCAGTGTGTATGGCCTCCCTACAACGCCTGGGCATGCTCCTGATGAGGTGGTGGATGGTCTCCTGAGGGATCTCCTCCCAGACCTGGACTAAAGCATCCGCCAACTCCTGGACAGTCTGTGGTGCAACGTGGCGTTGGTGGATGGAGCGAGTCATGATCTCCCAGATGTGCTCAATTGGATTCAGGTCTGGGGAACGGGCGGGCCAGTCCATAGCATCAATGCCTTCCTCTTGCAGGAACTGCTGACACACTCCAGCCACATGAGGTCTAGCATTGTCTTGCATTAGGAGGAACCCAGGGCCAACTTCACCAGCATATGGTCTCACAAGGGGTCTGAGGATCTCATCTCGGTACCTAATCGCAGTCAGGCTACCTCTGGCGAGCACATGGATGGCTGTGCGGCCCCCCAAAGAAATGCCACCCCACACCATGACTGACCCACCGCCAAACCGGTCATGCTGGAGGATGTTGCAGGCAGCAGAACGTTCTCCACGGCGTCTCCAGACTATGTCATGTCTGTCAAATGTGCTCAGTGTGAACCTGCTTTCATCTGTGAAGAGCACAGGGCGCCAGTGGCGAATTTGCCAATCTTGGTGTTCTCTGGCAAATGCCAAACGTCCTGCACGGTGTTGGGCTGTAAGCACAATCCCCACCTGTCGACGTCGGGCCCTCATACCACCCTCATGGAGTCTGTTTCTGACCGTTTGAGCAGACACATGCACATTTGTGGCCTGCTGGAGGTCATTTTGCAGGGCTCTGGCAGTGCTCCTCCTGCTCCTCCTTGCACAAAGGCGGAGGTAGCGGTCCTGCTTCTGGGTTGTTGCCCTCCTACTGCCTCCTCCACGTCTCCTGATGTACTGGCCTGACTCCTGGTAGCGCCTCCATGCTCTGGACACTACGCTGACAGACAAAGCAAACCTTCTTGCGACAGCTCGCATTGATGTGCCATCCTGGATAAGCTGCACTACCTGAGCCACTTGTGTGGGTTGTAGACTCCGTCTCATGCTACCACTAGAGTGAAAGCACCGCCAGCATTCAAAAGTGACCAAAACATCAGCCAGGAAGCATAGGAACTGAGAAGTGGTCTGTGGTCACCACCTGCAGAACCACTCCTTTATTGGGGGTGTCTTGCTAATTGCCTATAATTTCCACCTGTTGTCTATTCCATTTGCACAACAGCATGTGAAATGTATTGTCAATCACTGTTGCTTCCTAAGTGAACAGTTTGATTTCACAGAAGTGTGATTGACTTGGAGTTACATTGTGTTGTTTAAGTGTTCCCTTTATTTTTTTGAGCAGTGTATATATCTAGTATAGTCTACATGATGAGATTATTATGGATACGAGTGAGAATATTTTTATTTGTCAAACGGCAGTCAAGCATCGATCATCGTATCACCAGAATTAGACCCTCGATATTTAATGGAAAGGAGCATCAAGCTCATCACCTTGCACTTTCACCACCCTGTGAAGTTTATCTTAACTAATGTCATCTGTAGCCTAATAAACTGCATAGTTTCCCAAGTCGTAGTGGGAGCGTGACTCTAAATTTACTTCGATATGATGGTTATTATATCAATATTTGGGCATGAAGGCGTTCCATTGACATTTCGAGTAGAATACATTTTACAGACACAAAAAGATCCCACTATGTCGAACGAACAAATTATGTGTCGGCATTTATAAAATTACACCGACACTTCCCGTTTCCAGCTGTCGTGTACATTTTTTATATGATAAGACTTTACTCGCTTGAAAACTGTGGATTGAAACATGGTTAATGACAGTCACTCAATTAGCCATGTCATATAGCAATTGTCAGGTTGGTAAATTAGTCTAACCAGCTATCTGAACTTTTAATAATCATGTCCGAATACCGACCCTACCCAGGGTCCCTGACCTCCAGGCCACCCCCCTCCCCCTGTAGAATTACAGGAAATTTGCTTTCAACTGTCAAAAATGTCTCCACCCCATGGCAAAATTGGTAGAATTGCTGGAAATTTGCTGTGAAATTGAAATTTATTTCTCTCTGTCCCATTGCAAAATAAGTAGAATTGCATGAAATTTTTTATAAAATTGTAACATTTTCTCTCCGCTCTATGGCAAAATATGTAGAACTGAAGAACACTTTCAAACTGCACCATGTTTTTTTAACGTTTTTTTTACTCAGTCGAGGTCTCAATTTACTGTTGAGTTAGAATAGTAGAATACAGTCGGTGTAAGTCGAAGTTTGGTTGTGCATCAACAATTTATCTCTTATGTCAGTCACTGACAGTCATTCAAATCAATTCACATGTTGTGCCGAATACAACAGGTGTTTACCCCTTACAGTAAAATGCTTACTTATAAGCCCTTAACCAGCAATGCAGTTTTAAGAAAATACCAACAAAAAAAAGTATGAGATAAGAATAACAAATAATTAAAGAGCAGCAGTAAATAACAATAGCGGGGCTATATACACGGGGTACCGGTGTCGAGGTAATTGAGGTAATATGTACATGTAGGTAGAGTTATTAAAGTGACTATGCATAGATAATAACAGAGTAGTAGCAGCAACGTAGGGGGGGGGGCAATGCAAATAGTCCGGGTTGACATTTGATTAGCTGTTCAGGAATCTTATGGCTGTTTAGAAGCCTCTTGGACCTAGACTTGGCACTCTGGTACCGCTTGCCGTGTGGTAGCAGAGAGAACAATCTATAACTAGGGTGGCTGAAGTCGTTGACAATTTGTAGGGCCTTCCTCTGATACCGCCTGGTATAGAGGTCCTGGATGGCAGGAAGCTTGACCCCGGTGATGTTCTTGGCCATACGCGCTACCCTCTGTAGTGCCTTGCGGTTGGAGGCCAAGCAATTGCCATACAAGACTGTGATGCAACCCGTCATGATGCTCTCGATGGTGCAGCTGTAAAAGCTTTTTGAGGATCTGAGGACCCATGCCAAATCTTTTCAGTCTCCTGAGGGGGAATATGTTTTGTCGTGCCCTCTTCACGACGGTCTTGGTGTGTTTCGATCATGTTAGTTTGTTGGTGATGTGGATGCCAAGGAACTTGAAGCTCTCAACCTGCTCCACTGTTAGCAATTAGCCCCCAAAAGGCAAGAACCGACCCTGTTTATATTTAGCAAAACCTAATAGATGTTTTACATGAAACAAGACATTTGCCACTGTTATGTCTACCCAATGTAAAATACATCAATTTTTGATGCTCTTAGACAAGATCTTGTGTAAGCATGTTTTATTGAAAGATCACGTACACAGTCATTGCAGATTGTATTTGCCTGAAGAGAGACATTTGGAACATTTGCCTTTGGGATTGTGAATATGCCATGTGTGCATTAAAGAGTATAAAGGATTGTGTACAAGATGAGTCTGTTTAGACTGGTTTGAACCCAGGCTGTATCACAACCGGCTGTGATTGGGAATCTCATAGGGAGGCGCACAATTGGCACAGCATCGTCCGGGTTTGGCTGGTGTAGGCTGTCATTGTAAATAACAATTTGTTCTTAACTGACTTGCCTATGTCACGCCCTGACCATAGTTTACTTTGTATTTTCTATGTTTTGATTGGTCAGGGTGTGATCTGAGTGGGTATTCTATGTTTCATGTCTTGTTTGTCTATTTCTATGTTCAGCCTGATATGGTTCTCAGTCAGAGGCAGGTGTTCGTCATTGTCTCTGATTGGGAACCATATTTAGGTAGCCTGGGTTTCACTGTGTGTTTGTGGGTGATTGTTCCTGTCTATGTGTTTTTCACCAGATAGGCTGTTTTAGGTTTTCGTTACGTTCATCACGGTCTTTATTTTTGTAGTGTTTGCATTGATTCGTGTTTTACGTTTGTTCATTAAAACATGGATCGCAATCTACATGCTGCATTTTGGTCCGACTCTCCTTCTCACCAAGAAAACCGTTACAGAATCACCCACCACCAACGGACCAAGCAGCGTGTCAACAGGCAGCAGCAGCAGCGTAAAGAGGAATGGACATGGGAGGACGTTTTGGATGGCAAGGGCTGTTACACTTGGGAGGAGATACTGGCTGGAAGAGATCGCCTCCCATGGGAACAGGTGGAGGCACTTAGGAGAGCAGAGGCAGCCGGAGAGAGGAGCCGGCGATATGAGGGAACACGGCTGGCAAGGAAGCCCGAGAGGCAGCCCCACAAATTTCTTGGGGGGGGGGCTAACAGGGAGTATGGCTACGCCAGGTAGGAGACCTGGGCAGACTCCCTGTGCTTACCGGGGGGCTAGAGAGACCGGACAGGCACCGTGTTATGCAGTGGTGCGCACGGTGTCTCCAGTGCGGGTGCATAGCCCGGTGCGGTATATTCCAGCTCCGCGTGTCGGCCGGGCTAGATTGAGCGTCGAGCCTAATGCCATGAAGCCGGCTCTACGCAGCTGGTCCCCAGTGCGTCTCCTTGGGCCGGTTTACATGGCACCAGCCTTGCGCTCGGTTTCTCCGGTTCGCCTGCATAGTCCAGTGCGGGCTATTCCACCTCGCCGCACTGGCAGGGCGACCGTGAGCATTCAACCAGGTAAGGTTGGGCAGGCTCGGTGCTCAAGAGCTCCAGTGCGCCTGCACGGTCCGGTTTTTCCAGTACCACCTCCACACCCCAGCCCTCCGGTAGCAGCTCCCCGCACCAGGCTTCCTGTGCGTGTCCTCGGCCCAGTACCACCAGTGCCAGCACCACGCATCAGGCCTACAGTGCGCCTCGCCTGTTTAGCGCTGTCGGAGCCTTCCTCCTCTCCAGCGCTGTCGGAGTCTCTTACCTGTTCAGCGCTGCCAGAGCCTTCCTCCTCTTCAGCGCTGTTGGAGTCTCCCGCCGGTTTAGCGCTGTCAGAGCTTTCCGCCTCTACAGCGTTGCCGGAGTCTCCCGCCTGTTCAGAACTGCCAGTTAGCATAGAGCTGCCAGTTAGCATAGAGCTGCCAGTTAGCATAGAGCTGCCAGTTAGCATAGAGCTGCCAGTTAGCATAGAGCTGCCAGTTAGCATAGAGCTGCCAGTTAGCATAGAGCTGCCAGTTAGCATGGAGCTGCCAGTCTGCAAGGAGCTGCCAGTCTGCAAGGAGCTGCCAGTCTGCAAGGAGCTGCCAGTCTGCAAGGAGCTGCCAGAGCTGCCTGTCTGCAGGATGCCGCCAAAGCTGCCAGTCTGCAAGGAGCCGCCAAAGCTGCCAGTCTGCAAGGAGCCGCCAGAGCTGCCAGTCTGCAAGGAGCCGCCAGAGCTGCCAGTCTGCATGGAGCAGCCAGGGCCGCCAGTCAGCATGGAGCAGCCAGGGCCGCCAGTCAGCATGGAGCAGCCAGGGCCGCCAGTCAGCATGGAGCAGCCAGGGCCGCCAGTCAGCATGGAGCAGCCAGGGCCGCCAGTCAGCATGGAGCAGCCAGTCAGCATGGAGCAGCCAGTCAGCATGGAGCAGTCAGTCAGCATGGAGCAGCCAGAGCAGCCAGAGCTGCCAGTTAGCAGGGAGCAGCCAGGGCCGCCAGTTAGCAGGGAGCAGCCAGGGCCGCCAGTCAGCATGGAGCAGCCAGGGCCGCCAGTCAGCATGGAGCAGCCAGAGCAGCCAGGGCCGCCAGTCAGCATGGAGCAGCCAGAGCAGCCAGGGCCGCCAGTCAGCATGGAGCAGCCAGAGCAGCCAGAGCTGTCAGTCAGCATGGAGCAGCCAGAGCAGCCAGGGCCGCCAGTCAGCATGGAGCAGCCAGAGCTGCCAGTCAGCATGGAGCAGCCAGAGCAGTCTGCCAGCATGGAGCAGCCAGAGCTGTCAGTCAGCATGGAGCAGCCAGAGCAGCCAGTCTGTGTCGACCAGTCTCTTCCAGATCTGCCAGTCGTCCAGACTCTTCCAGATCTGCCAGTCGTCCAGACTCTTCCAGATCTGCCAGTCGTCCAGACTCTTCCAGATCTGCCAGTCGACCAGACTCTTCCAGATCTGCCAGTCGACCAGACTCTTCCAGATCTGCCAGTCGACCAGACTCTTCCAGATCTGCCAGTCGACCAGACTCTTCCAGATCTGCCAGTCGTCCAGACTCTTCCAGATCTGCCAGTCGACCAGACTCTTCCAGATCTGCCAGTCGACCAGACTCTTCCAGATCTGCCAGTCGACCAGACTCTTCCAGATCTGCCAGTCGACCAGACTCTTCCAGATCTGCCAGTCGACCAGACTCTTCCAGATCTGCCAGTCGACCAGACTCTTCCAGATCTGCCAGTCGACCAGACTCTTCCAGATCTGCCAGTCGACCAGACTCTTCCAGATCTGCCAGTCGACCAGACTCTTCCAGATCTGCCAGTCGTCCAGACTCTCTCAGATCTGCCAGTCGTCCAGATTCTCCCAGATCTGCCAGTCGACCAGATTCTCCCAGATCTGCCAGTCGACCAGATTCTCCCAGATCTGCCAGTCGACCAGATTCTCCCAGATCCGCCAGTCGACCAGATTCTCCCAGATCCGCCAGTCGACCAGATTCTCCCAGATCCGCCAGTCGACCAGATTCTTCCAGATCTGCTAGTCGACCAGGATCTGCTGAAACCGCCAGCCAGCCAGGTTCTGGTAGTTTCTACTACCTGCCTGGGCTTCCTCTCAGTGCTGAGCTTCTTCTCAGTGCTGAGCTTCCTCTCAGTGCTGAGCTACCCATCTGTCCCGAGTTACCTCTGTCCCGAGCTGTCCCTCTGTCCCATGTTATCATTGTGGTGGGTAACCTATTTAGGGACGTTTAGGAGGGGGATTAAAACTGTCATGGAGTGGGGTCCACGTCCAGCGCCAGAGCCGCCACCGCGGACAGATGCCCACCCAGACCCTCCCCTATAGGTTCAGGTTTTGCGGCCGGAGTCCGCACCTTGGGGGGGGGGTACTGTCACGCCCTGACCATAGTTTACTTTGTATTTTCTATGTTTTGATTGGTCAGGGTGTGATCTGAGTGGGTATTCTATGTTTCATGTCTTGTTTGTCTATTTCTATGTTCAGCCTGATATGGTTCTCAGTCAGAGGCAGGTGTTCGTCATTGTCTCTGATTGGGAACCATATTTAGGTAGCCTGGGTTTCACTGTGTGTTTGTGGGTGATTGTTCCTGTCTATGTGTTTTTCACCAGCTAGGCTGTTTTAGGTTTTCGTTACGTTCATCACGGTCTTTATTTTTGTAGTGTTTGCATTGATTCGTGTTTTACGTTTGTTCATTAAAACATGGATCGCAATCTACATGCTGCATTTTGGTCCGACTCTCCTTCTCACCAAGAAAACCGTTACAGCCTAGTTATTAAATGAAGGTTAAATAAATAAAAACTGAAGCAGCAGTTATCCTCTAGATCCTACCAGCGGAATCCTCCTACCTCACCAGTACCTCCATTAATGTCTTACATTATGAAGATGTTTGTGTGTGACACATATGCCTTGCTTCAGATCTACTTGTGCCATATCTGCACAAAAAAAGGCAAGAACTTGTGGGTGGCTTTTATTTTCACATAAGGTAAGCAGAGAGGAACTGACCTCACTGAGAAACTGCATGTGTCACACCCTGATCTGTTTCACCTGTCTTTGTGCTTGTCTCCACCCCCATCCTGCTGCTGCCTATCTTCCCCATTATCCCCAGTGTATTTATACCCGTGTTCTCTGTTGCCAGTTTGTCTTGTCAGGTCTTACCAGTGTAGTTTCCCGGCGCCCTGCCGTCTCAAGTTCTGTTTCCCTGGTTCTGATCATTCTGACTGCCCTGAGCCTGCCTGCCGTTCTGTACCTGCCTGACTCTGACCTGTTTACGTACCTCTGCCTGTCCTGACCCCGAGCCTGCCTACTGTTCTGTACCTTATTGACTCTGCCCTGGATTACAGACCCCAGCCTGCCTTTGACCTGTCTTTTGCCTGCCCCCTGTCAATAAACGTCTGTGACTCTAGCTGTCTGCATCTGGGTCTTATCCTGAGTTCTGATAGCATGGGTCTACAACAGACCCACGTTTGGAAATTCTGTTTAATTATACATTCCATTAGATGTTTTCTCATTCTCCGCAGCACAAGGATCTAGCTTCAGCAAACTATTCTGGGTTTTTTTGCCAGCTAATTCCAAGCAATGCTAGTGTGTAAATACTAGCTTTGCTAAAAGCTTCTAATAATCCCTCATCGTCAACAAACTGAAAAATATTCATGGTCAACCAACAATATTTTTTTTAAGTGATTCCTACATTTTTACATTTCTGGTTCTGAACAGATATGATTTGCCATTCAGTTGAGTTCTCAAATTGTTTGAAGTCAAAACCTTTACAATGTTGACATACCATTAACAACACATTTTTCTGTTGACCTTGAACTCACATGTGGCGGACTGCAATAGCATCGAATAGTCCCCGTGATATGCAACTGTTCAGGGAAGTCCGGAACCAATACACGCAGTCAGTCAGGAAAGCTAAGGCCAGCTTCTTCAGGCAGAAGTTTGCATCCTGTAGCTCCAACTCCAAAAAGTTCTGGGACACTGTGAAGTCAATGGAGAACAAGAGCACCTCCTCCCAGCTGCCCACTGCACTGAGGCTAGGTAACACGGTCACCACCGATAAATCCATGATTATCGAAAACTTCAATGAGCATTTCTCAACGGCTGGCCATGCCTTCCGCCTGGCTACTTCAACCTCGGCCGACAGCCCCGCCCCCCCCGCTGCTCCTCGCCCAAGCCTCTCCAGGTTCTCCTTTACCCAAATCCAGATAGCAGATGTTCTGAAAGAGCTGCAAAACCTGGACCCGTACAAATCAGCTGGGCTTGACAATCTGGACCCTCTATTTCTGAAACTATCCGCCACCATTGTCGCAACCCCTATTACCAGCCTGTTCAACCTCTCTTTCATATCGTCTGAGATCCCCAAGGATTGGAAAGCTGCCGCAGTTATCCCCCTCTTCAAAGGGGGAGACACCCTGGACCCAAACTGTTACAGACCTATATCCATCCTGCCCTGCCTATCTAAGGTCTTCGAAAGCCAAGTCAACAAACAGGTCACTGACCATCTCGAATCCCACTGTACCTTCTCCGCTGTGCAATCTGGTTTCCGAGCCGGTCACGGGTGCACCTCAGCCACACTCAAGGTACTAAACGATATCATAACCGCCATTGATAAAAGACAGTACTGTGCAGCCGTCTTCATCGACCTTGCCAAGGCTTTCGACTCTGTCAATCACCATATTCTTATCGGCAGACTCAGTAGCCTCGGTTTTTCGGATGACTGCCTTGCCTGGTTCACCAATTACTTTGCAGACAGAGTTCAGTGTGTCAAATCGGAGGGCATGCTGTCCGGTCCTCTGGCAGTCTCTATGGGGGTGCCACAGGGTTCAATTCTCGGGCCGACTCTTTTCTCTGTATACATCAATGATGTTGCTCTTGCTGCGGGCGATTCCCTGATCCACCTCTACGCAGACGACACCATTCTATATACTTTCGGCCCGTCATTGGACACTGTGCTATCTAACCTCCAAACAAGCTTCAATGCCATACAACACTCCTTCCGTGGCCTCCGACTGCTCTTAAACGCTAGTAAAACCAAATGCATGCTTTTCAACCGATCGCTGCCTGCACCCGCATCCCCGCCTAGCATCACCACCCTGGATGGTTCCGACCTAGAATATGTGGACATCTATAAGTACCTAGGTGTCTGGCTAGACTGCAAACTCTCCTTCCAGACTCATATCAAACATCTCCAATCGAAAATCAAATCAAGAGTCGGCTTTCTATTCCGCAACAAAGCCTCCTTCACTCACGCCGCCAAGCTTACCCTAGTAAAACTGACTATCCTACCGATCCTCGACTTCGGCGATGTCATCTACAAAATGGCTTCCAACACTCTACTCAGCAAACTGGATGCAGTCTATCACAGTGCCATCCGTTTTGTCACTAAAGCACCTTATACCACCCACCACTGCGACTTGTATGCTCTAGTCGGCTGGCCCTCGCTACATATTCGTCGCCAGACCCACTGGCTCCAGGTCATCTACAAGTCCATGCTAGGTAAAGCTCCGCCTTATCTCAGCTCACTGGTCACGATGGCAACACCCATCCGTAGCACGCGCTCCAGCAGGTGTATCTCACTGATCATCCCTAAAGCCAACACCTAATTTGGCCGCCTTTCGTTCCAGTACTCTGCTGCCTGTGACTGGAACGAATTGCAAAAATCGCTGAAGTTGGAGACTTTTATCTCCCTCACCAACTTCAAACATCAGCTATCTGAGCAGCTAACCGATCGCTGCAGCTGTACATAGTCTATTGGTAAATAGCCCACCCATTTTCACCTACCTCATACCCATACTGTTTTTATTTATTTATTTTTTTCTGCTCTTTTGCACACCAATATCTCTACCTGTACACGACCATCTGATCATTTATCACTCCAGTGTTAATCTGCAAAATTGTAATTATTCGCCTACCTCATGCCTTTTGCACACATTGTATATAGACTCCCCCTTTGTTTTCTACTGTGTTATTGACTTGTTAATTGTTTACTCCATGTGTAACTCTGTGTTGTCTGCTCATACTGCTATGCTTTATCTTGGCCAGGTCGCAGTTGCAAATGAGAACTTGTTCTCAACTAGCCTACCTGGTTAAATAAAGGTGAAATAAAATAAATAAAATAAAAACATGCTCGCTGTAGATGTTGGTGTCTGCTAGGGTCGTCACTAATTACCACAGCCACAAAGACAAACAATTATTAAATCTTAATCTTAATTTAAGGCTAGCAGAGTTAAGATTAGGATAATATTTAAAATCAGATTTTAAGAAGAGAAACTGTAGAAATGGGGAGAGGGGTCCAGCTGCGACATCATCTTTCAGAGCAGGCATCCCTCAGGTTTTCTATGCTTACATATATGGGTTGCACAAATGACATCTCTCAGGAAAAGTAGGGGTTTCGAAAGGAACCATATAAGGATAAGTGGGGGTTTTGGAAATAACCATATAAGAAGAAGTGGGGGTTTCGAAAGGTGCCACTCAAGACGTCGTTTGAATTATCGGACGTTAGTCATGGTCTGCAGAGATGACAGAAAGGAATTTCAGTTATGCAAAAAAAAAAGTCTACCAACAGGTAGCCATGCATGTAACGTTACGTTTTTCGCAGATGTAATTGCTAGCTAATGTTAGCTGAATAATTTTTTTCATCTAAGAATGTATTGTCAATAAAGTGTTTCTTTGTGGGAGGAAGGAAAATATATTAAACAGACCAATGTACATTTCAACCTGCATTTTTATGTAATAATTTCACTAGCAGTTTTAGAGGAACGTAACAATAACAGAAAACAAACACAAGTAACAACATAACCATATGAATTAATTAACACAGCAATAGCACAGCCTCCACATAGGCCTATCTGATAGTATTACACTCATTATTTCAGAGCTCACTTTACTTGCATGCAGCATAACAGGCTCTCTAGGGTGGATGTCTCCTCCCTGCCCCTAGTGACTCAACACACTTTATAGCTCAGTTTTGAACTCTGATCGCTAGGTGGAAGTTTCATCATATTGCCTTGAACCCACCTGTCCTTGACTTTTTCTACACATATGTATTTTACAGTCTAGCACTACTTTGACCGTCATGACGGTCACCGTATGCATATTTAACAGTGGAATAGACCATATTGATTTGCAGCAGCCGTCTGTCTGTAAAGCCATGTAGCTTAATATACAGTACACAATTCCAAATAAATCCATTATTATTTTGTTTAGGAGGGTCATACATTTTTTTTAAATATCTAGACCAAAACTGTTACAGACCTATATCTATTCTACCCTGCCTTTCTAAAGTCTTTGAAAGCCAAGTTAACAAACAGATCACCGACCATTTCGAATCCCACCGTACCTTCTCCGCTATGCAATCTGGTTTCCGAGCTGGTCATGAGTGCACCTCAGCTACGCTCAAGGTCCTAAATTATATCATAGCCGCCATCAATAAAAGACAATACTGTGCAGTCGTCTTCATCGACCTGTCCAAGGCTTTCGACTCGGTCAATCACCGCATTCTTATCAGCAGACTCAACGGCCTTGGTTTCTTAAATGACTGCATCGCCTGGTTCATCAACTACTTCTCAGATAGAGGTTAGTGTGTCAAATCGGAGGGCCTGTTGTCCGGACCTCTGGCAGTCTATTGGGGTACCACAGGGTTCAATTCACGGGCCAATTATTTTCTCTGTATACGTCAATGATGTTGCTCTTGCTGCTGGTGATTCTCTGATCCACCTCTACCCAGATGACACCATTATGTATACTTCTGACCCTTCTTTGGACACTGTGTTAACAAGAGTCCAGACAAGCTTAAATGCCATACAACTCTCCTTCCGTGGCCTCCAACTGCTCTTAAATGCAAGCAAAACTAAATGCATGCTCTTCAACCCATCGCTGCCTGCACACACCCGCCCGTCTAGCATCACTACTCTGGACAGTTCTGACTTAGAATATGTGGACAACTACAAATACCTAGGTGTCTGGTTCAACTGTAAACTCTTCTTCCAGACTCACATTAAGCATCTCCAATCCAAAATTAAATCTAGAATCGGCTTCCTATTTCGCAACAAAGCCTCCTTCACTCATGCTGCCAAACATACCCTCATAAACTGACTATCCTACCGATCCTTGACTTCAGCGATGTAATTTACAAAATAGCCTCCAACACTCTACTCAGCTAATTGGATGTAGTCTATCACAATGCCATCGTTTTTGTCATCAAAGCCCCATATACTACCCACCACTGCGAACTGTATGCTCTCATTGGCTGGTGTCACGCCCTGACCATAGAGAGTCCTTGTTTCTCTACGGTGTCCGGTGCCAATTGTGCCGGCTCCACGCATCAGGCCTCCAGTGCGCCTCACCAGTCCGGTACGTCCTTTGCCTCCTCCTCGCAACCGCCCTGATGTGCATGTCACCAGTCCGGTGCCACCTGTACCGGCTCCACGCAGTAGGCCTCCAGTGCGCATTCACAGTCCAGAGCTTCCGCCGACAGTTCACAGTCCAGAGCTTCCGGCGACGGTTCACAGTCCAGAGCTTCCAGTGATGTTTCACAGTCCGGAACCTCCTGCGACGGTCCACAGTCCGGAACCTCCTGCGACGATCCACAGTCCGGAACCTCCTGCGACGGTCCACGGTCCGGAACCTCCTGCGACGGTCAACGGTCCGGAACCTCCAGCGAGGGTCAACGGTCCAGAGTCCAGTGACAGTGTCCAGTTCCGCTCTATGGCCGGAGCCTTCCTCTGCGCCGGTGCCCAGTCCAGGCACGGCGCCCAGTTCCGCTCCATGGCAGGAGCCTTCCTCTGCGCCGGTGCCCAGTCCAGGCACGGCGCCCAGTCCCGCTCCATGGCAGGAGCCTTCCTCTGCACCGGTGCCCAGCCACCACCGACACTAGTCACTCCCCCTAACCCCCCCATTTGATTTCAGGTTTTGCGGCCGGAGTCTGCACCTTTGGGGGGGGTGTTAGATCAATTTAGTTCTTATGTGTTCATTAACCAATTGGATTAAAACACTGTCCATCTCTAAGAATTTGTAAGGGTTCATATTTGCATAAAATGGACAGAGACCAGCCATCAAAATTGGCCAATAGCGTTTATTCTCGAGAGCTCTACCCATCATTTCATGTACATTGGTTTATATACCTCTCATTTCGTCATAAATGTCCCTCCTCCTCTAAGACAATGACAAAGCTGCTTTTCAATTCCATTCCAACACATACATATTGCTTATCATATGCTACCACATGTTACACAATCTACTGCAAGCCCAACGGTTTCTCCCGTCCCTGGTTGGGGACCAGACATCCTTCCTGTTGTTAGTTTCACTGTGATCACAAGTTGTCTGTTAACCCTTCCTCTTGGCCTATGTACAAATATTCTTCATCAGAGAGGATAGAATTCTATTAGTTATAATTCTATGTTAAATGTATACATAATTTAGTCATTATTGATAAAAATCCTTCAACAGTTGTCTGTTAACCCTTCCTCTTGGCCTATGTACAAATATTCTTCATCAGAGAGGATATAATTCTATTAGTTATAATTCTATGTTAAATGTATACATCATTTAGTCATTATTGATAAAAATCCTTCAACAGGGGGATTTTCACGCCCTTCACCATAGAGAGCCCTTGTTTCTCTATGGTGTAGTAGGTCAGGGCGTGACTAGGGGTATTCTAGTATATTATTTTCTATGTTGGTGTTTTGTATGATTCCCAATTAGAGGCAGCTGGTAATCATTGTCTCTAATTGGGGATCATATTTAAGTAGATATTTCTCCCACCTGTGTTTGTGGGATATTATTTTGTGTTTGTGCCTGTGCACCACGTAGTCACGTTTCGTTTTTCGTTTATTGATTTATTGTTTTTGCTTTAAGTTTCACTTTTGAAATAAATATGTGGAACTCAACCTCTGCTGCGCCTTGGTCCCGTTCTTATGACAACCATGACAGCTGGCCCTCGCTTCATATTCGTTGCCAAACCCACTGGCTCCAGGTCATCTATAGGTCATCAGGCGTGCGGGTGCAGGCAGCGAACGGTTGAAAAGCATGCATTTGGTTTTACTAGCGTTTAAGAGCAGTTGGAGGCCACGGAAGGAGTGTTGTATGGCATTGAAGCTCGTTTGGAGGTTAGATAGCACAGTGTCCAAGGACGGGCCGGAAGTATATAGAATGGTGTCGTCTGCGTAGAGGTGGATCAGGGAATCGCCCGCAGCAAGAGCAACATCATTGATATATACAGAGAAAAGAGTCGGCCCGAGAATTGAACCCTGTGGCACCCCCATAGAGACTGCCAGAGGACCGGACAGCATGCCCTCCGATTTGACACACTGAACTCTGTCTGCAAAGTAGTTGGTGAACCAGGCAAGGCTACTGAGTCTGCCGATAAGAAAATGGGGATTGACAGAGTCGAAAGCCTTGGCAAGGTCGATGAAGACGGCTGCACAGTACTGTATTTTATCGATGGTGGTTATGATATCGTTTAGTACCTTGAGCGTGGCTGAGGTGCACCCGTGACCGGCTCGGAAACCAGATTGCACAGCGGAGAAGGTACGGTGGGATTCGAGATGGTCAGTGACCTGTTTGTTGACTTGGCTTTCGAAGACCTTAGATAGGCAGGGCAGGATGGATATAGGTCTGTAACAGTTTGGGTCCAGGGTGTCTCCCCCTTTGAAGAGGGGGATGACTGCGGCAGCTTTCCAATCCTTGGGGATCTCAGACGATATGAAAGAGAAGTTGAACAGGCTGGTAATAGGGGTTGCGACAATGGCGGCGGATAGTTTCAGAAATAGAGGGTCCAGATTGTCAAGCCCAGCTGATTTGTACGCGTCCAGGTTTTGCAGCTCTTTCAGAACATCTGCTATCTGGATTTGGGTAAAGGAGAACCTGGAGAGGCTTGGGCGAGTAGCTGCGGGGTGGGGGGGCGGAGCTGTTGGCCGAGGTTGGAGTAGCCAGGCGGAAGGCATGGCCAGCCGTTGAGAAATGCTTGTTGAAGTTTTCGATAATCATGGATTTATCGGTGGTGACCGTGTTACCTAGCCTCAGTGCAGTGGGCAGCTGGGAGGAGGTGCTCTTGTTCTCCATGGACTTCACAGTGTCCCAGAACTTTTTGGAGTTGGAGCTACAAGATGCAAATTTCTGCCTGAAGAAGCTGGCCTTAGCTTTCCTGACTGACTGCGTGTATTGGTTCCTGACTTCCCTGAACAGTTGCATATCGCGGGGACTATTCGATGCTATTGCAGTCCGCCACAGGATGTTTTTGTGCTGGTCGAGGGCAGTCAGGTCTGGAGTGAACCAAGGGCTATATCTGTTCTTAGTTCTGCATTTTTTGAACGGAGCATGCTTATCTAAAATGGTGAGGAAGTTACTTTTAAAGAATGACCAGGCATCCTCAACTGACGGGATGAGGTCAATGTCCTTCCAGGATACCCGGGCCAGGTCGATTAGAAAGGCCTGCTCACAGAAGTGTTTTAGGGAGCGTTTGACAGTGATGAGGGGTGGTCGTTTGACTGCGGCTCCGTAGCGGATACAGGCAATGAGGCAGTGATCGCTGAGATCCTGGTTGAAGACAGCGGAGGTGTATTTGGAGGGCCAGTTGGTCAGGATGACATCTATGAGGGTGCCCTTGTTTACAGATTTAGCGTTGTACCTGGTGGGTTCCTTGATGATTTGTGTGAGATTGAGGGCATCTAGCTTAGATTGTGGGACTGCCGGGGTGTTAAGCATATCCCAGTTTAGGTCACCTAACAGAACAAACTCTGAAGCTAGATGGGGGGCGATCAATTCAAAAATGGTGTCCAGGGCACAGCTGGGAGCTGAGGGGGGTCGGTAGCAGGCGGCAACAGTGAGAGACTTATTTCTGGAGAGAGTAATTTTTAAAATTAGTACTTGCACATATATCACTCCAGTGTTTAATTTCTAAATTATAATTATTTTGCCACTATGGCCTATTTTTTGCCTTATCTCCCTAATCTTACTATATTTGCACACACTGTATATAGACTTTTCTATTGTGTCTTTGACTGTATGTTTTTTTATCCCTTCTGTAACTCTGTTGTTTTTGTCACACTGCTTTACTCTATCTTGGCCAAGTCACAGTTGTAAATGAGAACTTGTCTCAACTGGCCTACCTGGTTAAATAAATAAAAATATCAAAGCTGCAGGCTAAAGTTAAATCTAGACATGGTTGCCGCTATCTTAATCGCTCCTCTTTCATCCCAGCTGCCAAACTAACCCTGATTCAGATGACCATCCTACCCTAGATTACGGAAACATAATTTATACAGTGCCTTGCGAAAGTATTCGGCCCCCTTGAACTTTGCAACCTTTTGCCACATTTCAGGCTTCAAACATAAAGATATAACACTGTATTTTTTTGTGAAGAATCAACAACAAGTGGGACACAATCATGAAGTGGAACGACATTTATTGGATATTTCAAACTTTTTTAACAAATCAAAAACTGAAAAATTGGGCGTGCACAATTATTCAGCCCCCTTAAGTTAATACTTTGTAGCGCCACCTTTTGCTGCGATTACAGCTGTAAGTCGCTTGGGGTATGTCTCTATCAGTTTTGCACATCGAGAAACTGAAATTTTTTCCCATTCCTCCTTGCAAAACAGCTCGAGCTCAGTGAGGTTGGATGGAGAGCATTAAGTGAACAGCAGTTTTCAGTTCTTTCCACAGATTCTCGATTGGATTCAGGTCTGGACTTTGACTTGGCCATTCTAACACCTGGATATGTTTATTTTTGAACCATTCCATTGTAGATTTTGCTTTATGTTTTGGATCATTGTCTTGTTGGAAGACAAATCTCCGTCCCAGTCTCAGGTCTTTTGCAGACTCCATCAGGTTTTCTTCCAGAATGGTCCTGTATTTGGCTCCATCCATCTTCCCATCAATTTTAACCATCTTCCCTGTCCCTGCTGAAGAAAAGCAGGCCCAAACCATGATGCTGCCACCACCATGTTTGACAGTGGGGATGGTGTGTTCAGCTGTGTTGCTTTTACGCCAAACATAACGTTTTGCATTGTTGCCAAAAAGTTCAATTTTGGTTTCATCTGACCAGAGCACCTTCTTCCACATGTTTGGTGTGTCTCCCAGGTGGCTTGTGGCAAACTTTAAACGACACTTTTTATGGATATCTTTAAGAAATGGCTTTCTTCTTGCCACTCTTCCATAAAGGCCAGATTTGAGCAATATACGACTGATTGTTGTCCTATGGACAGAGTCTCCCACCTCAGCTGTAGATCTCTGCAGTTCATCCAGAGTGATCATGGGCCTCTTGGCTGCATCTCTGATCAGTCTTCTCCTTGTATGAGTTGAAAGTTTAGAGGGACGGCCAGGTCTTGGTAGATTTGCAGTGGTCTGATACCTCTTCCATTTCAATATTATCGCTTGCACAGTGCTCCTTGGGATGTTTAAAGCTTGGGAAATCTTTTTGTATCCAAATCCGGCTTTAAACTTCTTCACAACAGTATCTCGGACCTGCCTGGTGTGTTCCTTGTTCTTCATGATGCTCTCTGCACTTTTAACGGACCTCTGAGACTATCACAGTGCAGGTGCATTTATACGGAGACTTGATTACACAGGTGGATTGTATTTATCATCATTAGTCCTTTAGGTCAACATTGGATCATTCAGAGATCCTCACTGAACTTCTGGAGAGAGTTTGCTGCACTGAAAGTAAAGGGGCTAAATAATTTTGCACGCCCAATTTTTCAGTTTTTGATTTGTTAAAAAAGTTTGAAATATCCAATAGATGTCGTTCCACTTCATGATTGTGTCCCACTTGTTGTTGATTCTTCACAAAAAAATACAGTTTTATATCTTTATGTTTGAAGCCTGAAATGTGGCAAAAGGTCGCAAAGTTCAAGGGGGCCGAATACTTTCGCAAGGCACTGTAGATCGGCAGGTAAGGATGCTCTCGAGCAGCTAGATGTTCCTTACCACTCGGCCATCAGATTTGCCACCAATGCTCCTTATAGGACACATCACTGCACTCTATACCTGTATACCCGTCGCAAGACCCACTGGTTGATGCTTATTTATAAAACCCTCTTAGGCCTCACTCCCCCCTATCTGAGATATCTATTGCAGCCCTCATCTTCCACATACAACACCCGTTCTGCCAGCCACATTCTGTTAAATGTCCCAAAAGCGCACACATCCCTGGGTCGCTCGTCTTTTCAGTTCGCTGCCGCTAACGACTGGAACGAGCTGCAACAAACACTCAAACTGGACAGTTTTATCTCAATCTCTTCATTCAAAGACTCAGTTATGGACACTCTTACTGACAGCTGTTGCTGATTTGCGTGATGTATTGTTGTCTCTACCTCCTCGCCTTTGTGCTGTTGTCTGTGCCCAATAATGTTTGTACCGTGTTTTGTGCTGCTACCATGTTGTGTTGCTACCATGTTATTGTCATGTTGTGTTGCTACCATGCTGTGTTGTCATGTGTTGCTGCCTTGCTATGTTGTTGTCTTTAGGTCTCTCTTTATGTAGTGTTGTGTTGTCTCTCTTGCCGTGATGTGTGTTTTGTCCTATATTTACATTTCATTTTTTAATCCCAGCCCCCGCCTCTGCAGAGGCCTTTTGCCTTTTGGTAGGCCGTCATTGTAAATAAGAATTTGTTCTTAACTGACTTGCCTAGTTAAATAAAGGTTAAATAAAATAAATTAAATAAAAATGTCTTCAGGTAGGCTAATTTAATCTTGTTTTGTATGTAGTCCCAAAGAAATACATTCATATTTTGTTTAGGAGTGTCATAAAAACAGTATTATATTAAGAAAATGTATTTCAAAAGAACATGATATGTGCTGCATGATATGTGTGCATGATATGATATGTGCTGCTTAGCCAGGCTATTTGCTGCTCCATGCCAATGAAATCAACATGTTCATTTAGAAGACATCAAACACATGCCCTACCACAGTAAACATTTAGAACAATATAACCCCCCCCAAAAAAATTGAAAGGCTACTAAATTGCCTGCCTGCATTGCAGCCCATATAGCCATACTCAGTGAGGAATGGGTTGTGCTGCATTATTCTAGGAGAACAATTCCGGATCAATCAATACATTTTCTAAATGATGACAATTTACATTTGGTGTCCTGAAGTTTATGATTTTTTTAAATTACATATATTTTGTATTATTATTTTACCCCCTTTTTCATGGTATCCAATTGGTAGTAGTTACTGTCTTGTCTCATTGCTGCAACTCCCGTACGGACTCGGGAGAGGCGAAGGTCGAGAGCCATGCGTCCTCCGAAACACAAGCCAACCAAGCCGCACTGCTTCTTGACACAACACACATCCAACCCGGAAGCCAGTCACACAAATGTGTCGGAGGAAACACCGTACACCTAGCGACCTGGTCAGCGTGCACTGCGCCCTGTCCGCCATAGGAGCCCCATGGGCCTCCCGGTCGCGGCTGGCTGCGACAGAGCCTGGGCTCGAACCCAGAATCTCTGGTGGCACAGCTAGCTGCTAGTGCCTTAGACCCCTGCGCCACCGGGGAGGTCTGTTATAATTTATTTTAACATAAAAATGCATTAATTTTAGAATGAATGATTTATTATTGATTATACAACGGGTGGGTCTAATCCTTGATGCTGATGGGTTAAAACCACATTCCAGTCGGTGTCTATTCCACAAATTACCACCGCAATCCCCTGTCTCATCAGCCCAGCCAGGCAATTTATAAACTTGATCTCCACTATAAAAAGCATTTAGACATGATCTCACATTTCTTTTAGACTAACATTTAGTTTTCAACAGCGGAGATTTGTATAAACCTTGCTGTCTGTCTCTGAAAATATGTAAATCATTGTTTGAATATGTTGGTAACCCGTTTGGAGAATATATTGGCCCATAACAACACCCGTGATAATATATCCTCCAAACACCGGCTTCTCGGACATTATCACTTAAATATTTGAAATAATAATATATAATTGAAATATCAAGTCATTGCGGTTCTAGTAGTTGTGGAATTCCCAGCGCTTCTAGTGTTAAAATACTCCTTTCGAAATCCCCACTTCTCCTTACATGGCCCCTTTCGAAACCCCCACTTTTTATGTGGTTAGTTTCGAAAGCCCCCACTTTTCCTAAGAGATGCTGTGCACTGAGATTTACATATCAGTAGGTGGCAGCATAGAGACCCTCCGGGACCCTATTGGAAATAGGCGGGGCTTAGCCATAATTAAGACCTTGTGGCTGTGGTAACTAGTTACGGCCGTCTACTAGGCACCAACGTTGGGTGTTAACTTGTCCTCTTCGCAGCGGTAAAAGCTGTATAATGTTCTTACTACCCGTTTGTCTTGATTCGTAAACATGTCTGCAAAAGGAGTAGGAACGAGGGGTTTTTATTTCAACACTGTATTGTCCCTGGCGCGCTCTTTGGCCGCACACCGCCCAGCGCCGATAGATAAGGTGAGTTATGTTATTAGCGTTAACGTAAAGTGAGCGTATGCTAGCTAGCTAAGTTGTCTATACAGTTCCGTAAACATACATGTTTTACAGTATCGCCACAGAATAATGTACATTATTTACAAAAAAACGTTTCGCTATGGCTAACGTTATATGGCAGTGATATGCGATGCTATCGAAATTAGCTATTAGTTAATTATTCGTTTTCCAAGAGCTGCACACGGCTGTTGGACAGCAATGCTAGCCACTGTAGACATTCATTCACAAGTAGAGGCCCTTAGTTAATTGGCTTGTAATTTCACACCGGAACACGACACAAAAACTAGGCAGTTTTACATACTGACAACCTAGTTTAATAACTAACAAATCACTTGCTAACTACGCGTTTAGCTATCTGTCCTGTCGATTATGATATATCGTGGATTGTCATTCCATCAGAATGAGGAAGTTGGCATACCCATTAGTTAGCTAGCTCTCAAACCTCAACCAAGGTAACGCCCCCGTTTATTTCTGGTCATTGATTGGTCACTATTTACTTAAGTTTTGTATTCTTTATTTCAACCATAAGGTCTATGATTTCAACAGACAGTTTGCTCATTTGCCTTATATCACATTACATCATGTTGATTCAGGTGTTGGTAGGAAAGCTGTATGGGAGGAACTTTCAGCCAAACTTTAGGCAAAAACTGGAAGTCATCAATGATGTTGCTCTGAATGGTCTCCGTTTTAAATTGTGTACAAACGCATATACTGTATATACAGTACCAGTCAAGAGTTTGGACACCTACTCATCAAGGGTTTTTCTTTATTTTTTACTATTTTCTATGTTGTAGAACAACAGTGAAT
This sequence comes from Oncorhynchus mykiss, assembly GCF_013265735.2. Lineage (NCBI taxonomy): Eukaryota > Metazoa > Chordata > Actinopteri > Salmoniformes > Salmonidae > Oncorhynchus > Oncorhynchus mykiss. The sequence goes on from NC_048576.1 coordinate 17,619,330, forward strand.
ACATCAGAACTATTAAATAACACATGGAATCATGTAGTAACCAATTTATTCAACAAATCAAAATAAATTTGAGATTCTTCAAAGTCGCCACCCTTTGCCTTGATGACAGCTTGGCACCCTCTTGGCATTCTCTCAACCAGCTTCACATGGAATGCTTTTCCAACAGTCTTGAAGGAGTGCCCACATATGCTGAGCACTTGTTGGCTGCTTTTCCTTCACTCTGCGGTCCAAACCATCTCAATTGTGTTGAGGTCGTGTAGTTGTGGAGGCCAGGTAATCTGATGCACCATTCCATAACTCTGCTTCTTGGTCAAATAGCCCTTACACTGCCTGGAGGTGTTTTGGGTCATTGTCCTGTTGAAAAAAAAAAATAAAAAATCACAGTCCCACTAAGCGCAAACCAGATTGGATTAGGGCTGGGTGATAAAATATGATGGTATTTTATGTTTTTTAATAATAAAAGTTCAACATTTTCTTTGAGTAGTGCATGACCCTAGGGTGGCAACACATTATTCTAAGTGATTTCAATGAATCTCTCTCCATTCCTATTGCTTTATACTGTTCAACTTCAATGCAAAAAAGTCCTAATTTTCATACATTTATGCATTTGAGGTCATTTCCACACTGCCACATAGGGATGCACAATATGGGCAAGTAATCTGGGCCTTATTTTTAACCTAATGTTGCAATTTGACTTGCGATTTAGAGCAAAACACTTGGGTTAACTGTTGGAATCATGGGAAGAATGTCTATTCTAATTATGTAGTTGGAATATAATAGTGGGCACTTTTAATACAGTGTTTGACATGACAACGAATGAAAATACCAGGGAGGAGTTATTGTTATTGTGTTATGTGTTGATAGTTGTTTCCTAAAGGACCCTATAATCTTTGGCTACATTGAATGTTTTCTCTAAGCTACCTCATGTAGCTAACATATTCTTGCTTTGCGTTTACCTCTTTAATTTAGAAGACACTGTTGCACAAACATGCTGATTTAGGTCTACACAATCACTGGTATTTTCAGGCTGTATAGATAATTATGCTTGCTCTTAGTACATTTTATTAGCTAGCTAGCGATTAGCATCAGCGGCTAACACGATTTAGGAACAACTTGCTAAGAAAAGACAAACTATCTGTTTGCAGATGTAAGAAACAAAAGCTAATAATGTAATTATAGAATCCTAGTAGATTTATATTAAGAAGCAAGTGACAACTGCATTGTTGTCATCAACAGTGTTGCATATGCTGCATTGACCATACAGACTGAACACAAGTGTCCGGTAGTTGAGGAACACCAAATGCGATCCTTGAGTGACAGGGGGCGTGGCTGTCTGTTTGGGAAGCGGCATAGAGAAAGTGGAGAGATATAACTCAAGTTGTGAAGTAAACTATACAAATGGGCGTTATACACTGCGTATCACATTTAACAAACCAAACATTCAAATACTGGTATAGAAGGTAAAGTAAAAACTCATGGTCCATACATCAATACTGGTATATTGCAATAAAGCAGTATACTGCCCAGCCCTAGATGGGATGGCGTATTGCTGCAGAATGTTGTGGTAGCCATGCTGGTTGTGTGCCTTGAAATCTAAATAAATCACTGACAGTGTCCCCATCACACCTCCTCCTCCATGCTTCAAGGTGGGAACCACACGTGGAGATCAGCCGTTCACCTACTCTGCGTCTCACAAAGAGACAGCTGTTGGAACCGAAAATCTCAAATTTGGACTCATCAGACCAAAGGACATATTTCCACCGGTCTAATGTCCATTGCTCATGTTTCTTGGCCCAAGCAAGTCTCTTATTCTTATTGGTGTCTTTTTAGTAGTGGTTTCTTTGCAGCATTTCGACCATGAGCGGCAGGGTAGCCTAGTGGTTAGAGTGTTGGACTAGTAACCGGAAGGTTGCAAGTTCAAACCCCCGAGCTGACAAGGTACAAATCTGTCGTTTTGCCCCTGAACAGGCAGTTAACCCACTAAGCCGTCATTGAAAATAAGAATTTGTTCTTAACTGACTTGCCTAGTTAAATAAAGGTAAAATAAATAAAAATGAAGGCCAGATTCACCCAGTCTCCTCTGAACATTTGATGTTGAGATGAGTCTGTTACTTGAACTCTGAAGGATTTATTTGGGCTGCAATTTCTGAGGCTGGTAATTCTAATGAACTTATCTTCTGCAGCAGAGGTAACTGGGTCTTCTTTTCCTGTGGCGATCCTCATGAGAGCCAGTTTCATCATAGCGCTTGGTGGTTTTTGCGACTGCACTTAAAGAAACAAATTTCCTGAAATTTTCCGTATTGACTGACCATGTCTTAAAGTAAAGACTGTTGTTTCTCTTTGCTTATTTGAGCTGTTCTTGCCATGACATGGACTTAGTCCTATTTCGTAAAAGGCCATCTTCTGCATACCATCTATCTTGTCACAAGAGAACTGATTGGCTCAAACACATTAAGGAAAGATATTCCAGAAATTAACTTTTAAGAAGGCACACCTGTTAATTGCAATGCATTCCAGGTGACTACCTCATGAACCTGGTTGAGAGTAGGCCAAGTGTGCAAAGCTGTCATCAAGGAAAAGTGTGGCTACTTTGAAGAATCTCTCATATAACATATATTTTGATTTAACACTTTTTGTTTCAACATGATTCCATATGTGTTGTCATAGTTTTTATGTCTTCACTATTATTCTACAATGTAGAAAATAGTACAAATAAAGAAACTCTTGAATGAGTAGGTGTGTCCAAACCGTTGACTGCTACTGTGTATGCATGAATGTTTGCACCATTTTACACAAACATTCAGAATGGTATGATAAAACCATAGAGATCCTATTAAATTACCTTGCTATTGCAACCATGGCAAGTGCACTAGTCTTACTACTGTGCCATAAAGGTCCAGAATTCTGGGTAGAAAACTTTGTGTATATAAGTGTACAGAGGTTAGAATGATATATTATACAGTTGAAGTCGGCAGTTTACATACACTTAGGTTGGAGTCATTAACTCGTTTTTCAAACACTCCACAAATTTCTTGTTAACAAACTATACTTTTGGCAAGTCGGTTAGGACATCTACTTTGCATGACAAGTAATTTTTCCAACAAATGTTTACAGACAGATTATTTAACTTATTATTCACTGTCACAATTCCAGTGGGTCAGAAGTTTACATACACTAAGTTGATTGTTTCTTTAAACAGCTTGGAAAATTCATGGCTTTAGAAGCTTCTGATAGGCTAATTGACATCATTTGAGTCAATTGGAGGTTTACCTGTGGATGTATTTCAAGGCCTACCTTCAAACTCAGTGCCTCTTTGCTTGACATAATGGGAAAATCAAAAGAAATCAGCCAAGACCTCAGAAAAAAATAGTGTAGATCTCCAAGTCTGGTTCATCCTTGGGAGCAATTTCCAAATGCCTGAAGGTACCTCGTTCATCTGTACAAACAATGGTACGCAAGTATAACCACCATGGGACCACGCAGCCGTCATACCGCTCAGGAAGGAGATGCGTTCTGTCTCATAGAGATGAACGTACTTTGGTGCGAAAAGTGCAAATCAATCCCAGAACAACAGCAAAGGACCTTGTGAAGATGCTGGAGGAAACAGGTACAGAAGTATCTATATCCATAGTAAAATGAGTCCTATATTGACATAAGGCCGCTCAGCAAGGAAGAAGTGACTGCTCCAAAACCGCCATAAAAAAGCCAGGCTACGGTTTGCAACTGCACATAGTGACAGATATCGTACTTTTTGGAGAAATATCCTCTGGTTTGATGAAACAAAAATAGAACTGTTTGGCCTTAATGACCATCGTTATGTTTGGAGGAAAAAGGGGGATGCTTGCAAGCCAAAGAACACCATCCCAACCGTGAAGCATGGGGTGGCAGCATCATGTTGTGGGGTGCTTTGCTGTAGGAGGGACTGGTGCACTTCACAAAATAGATGGCATCATAAGGAAGGGAAAATGATGTGGATATATTGAAGCAACATCTCAAGTTCAAGCTTGGTCGAAAATGGGTCTTCGAAATGGACAATGACCCCAAGCATACTTCCAAAGTTGTGGCAAAATGGCTTAAGAACAACAAAGTCAAGGTATTGGAGAAAGCCCTGCCCTCAATCCTATAGAAAATGTGTGGGCAGAACTGAAAACGTTTGTACGAGCAAGGAGGCCCACAAACCTGACTCAGTTACCCCAGCTCTGTCATGAGGAATGGGACAAAATTCACCCAACTTATTGTGGGAAGCTTGTGGAAGGCTACCTGAAACATTTGACGCAAGTTAAACAATTTAAAGGCAATGCTACCAAATACTAATTGAGTGTATGTAAACTTCTGACCCACTGGGAATGTGATGAAAGAAATGAAAGCTATTCTCTCTACTATTATTCTGACATTTCACATTCTTAAAATAAAGCGGCGATCCTAAACCAGGTAATTTTTATTTGGATTAAATGTCAGGAATTGTGAAACTGAGTTTAAATGTATTTTGCTAAGGTGTATGTAAACTTCCGACTTCAACTGTGCGTGTGACTGAGTGTAATTTTTATCACTGGATTTGTATCTCTCTCTGCTGTGGTGGCGAGTTGACATTAGGCTGTAATCCTCCTCACTGAGCTTAAAGGCTGATCCTCGTTAGCTAAGCTAATTAATGCTAAGGGCTAGTTGTTTGGCTCCTCGCCTGGAGTGCAGTCACGCTGTCAATGCCATGTTTACTATGCGGTATAGGACTGTCTGTTGTTTTTCCTGAAGGCCATGGAATCCAGGGGTACTTTACTATCTTTATCTGTAAAGCTGGAGCAGAGGCAAGCGTTTAGCCTCTCGTGAATGTCAGTTGGCCGTGGTAGAAGTCACCCTAATTGCTAATACAGGGCAAGGTATTTGTGAAGGTTAGGACTGATGGTTTGATTAGTCAGCCGCAAGCCACGCTTATTCTCTGTTTCAGGTCCAAAAGCTCCAATGCATGTGTCCAGTGGACTTCCGAGGGGTGTTCCAGCTGGACGAGAGGAGGAGGGATGCGGTCCTAGCTCTGGGTATCTTCCTGGTCAAGTCTGACCTACAGGTACATTGAACTGGAGCAGCGATGCCTTCTCTCTGACACTGTTAAGGGTTGTATTTACAGTGCCTTGCGAAAGTATTCGGCCCCCTTGAACTTTGCGACCTTTTGCCACATTTCAGGCTTCAAACATAAAGATATAAAACTGTATTTTTTTGTGAAGAATCAACAACAAGTGGGACACAATCATGAAGTGGAACGACATTTATTGGATATTTCAAACTTTTTTAACAAATCAAAAACTGAAAAATTGGGCGTGCAAAATTATTCAGCCCCCTTAAGTTAATACTTTGTAGCGCCACCTTTTGCTGCGATTACAGCTGTAAGTCGCTTGGGGTATGTCTCTATCAGTTTTGCACATCGAGAGACTGACATTTTTTCCCCATTCCTCCTTGCAAAACAGCTCGAGCTCAGTGAGGTTGGATGGAGAGCATTTGTGAACAGCAGTTTTCAGTTCTTTCCACAGATTCTCGATTGGATTCAGGTCTGGACTTTGACTTGGCCATTCTAACACCTGGATATGTTTATTTTTGAACCATTCCATTGTAGATTTTGCTTTATGTTTTGGATCATTGTCTTGTTGGAAGACAAATCTCCGTCCCAGTCTCAGGTCTTTTGCAGACTCCATCAGGTTTTCTTCCAGAATGGTCCTGTATTTGGCTCCATCCATCTTCCCATCAATTTTAACCATCTTCCCTGTCCCTGCTGAAGAAAAGCAGGCCCAAACCATGATGCTGCCACCACCATGTTTGACAGTGGGGATGGTGTGTTCAGGGTGATGAGCTGTGTTGCTTTTACGCCAAACATAACGTTTTGCATTGTTGCCAAAAAGTTCAATTTTGGTTTCATCTGACCAGAGCACCTTCTTCCACATGTTTGGTGTGTCTCCCAGGTGGCTTGTGGCAAACTTTAAACGACACTTTTTATGGATATCTTTAAGAAATGGCTTTCTTCTTGCCACTCTTCCATAAAGGCCAGATTTGAGCAATATACGACTGATTGTTGTCCTATGGACAGAGTCTCCCACCTCAGCTGTAGATCTCTGCAGTTCATCCAGAGTGATCATGGGCCTCTTGGCTGCATCTCTGATCAGTCTTCTCCTTGTATGAGCTGAAAGTTTAGAGGGACGCTTTTAACGGACCTCTGAGACTATCACAGTGCAGGTGCATTTATACGGAGACTTGATTACACACAGGTGGATTGTATTTATCATCATTAGTCATTTAGGTCAACATTGGATCATTCAGAGATCCTCACTGAACTTCTGGAGAGAGTTTGCTGCACTGAAAGTAAAGGGGCTGAATAATTTTGCACGCCCAATTTTTCAGTTTTTGATTTGTTAAAAAAGTTTGAAATATCCAATAAATGTCGTTCCACTTCATGATTGTGTCCCACTTGTTGTTGATTCTTCACAAAAAAATACAGTTTTATATCTTTATGTTTGAAGCCTGAAATGTGGCAAAAGGTCGCAAAGTTCAAGGGGGCCGAATACTTTCGCAAGGCACTGTATATCCTGCTTTTATGGGATGGATGTTCCCTGACCTCCTCAGGACTAATAATTGGCTCCTATCCATGGCACCTTCTGTGCTCCCCTTAGCTGTTTAATGGCCTTTGCTCGGGTGGTTTGTGAATTATGTTTTTATTGTAGCACAAAGACTCTATTGTCCCCTACCTGCTGGGGCTGCTGAAGGGACTTCCCAGAGTCCAGTGGATCGAAGAAAGCTCTGGAAGTAAAGGGCGGGGTAAGGAGAGAGATGCCAGCATTTTGTCTCTCGCACCAGTCAAGATGATGTCTAATTCCACCTTTCTGACTGGTTGATGATCTTTCTTCTTGTCCTGTAGATATCCTTCCGGTGGCAGAGAACTTCTGCTTCTGTCTGGTCACTCTTCTCTCAGACGTGGCCCAGCGAGATGACACCCTGCGAGGACAGATCGTGGAGGCCGTCCTGGACTTAATGCAGGTCCTGCTGGACATCTGCTTGAACTCAGAGGGACATGATAAAGGTACCAGCATGCTCTCTGTTCCACCATTTCATCTTCACCAGTGTTTAATGAATATGCTAGTTACTGATTAGTTATCTAGTTGTTGTCTCTTGTCCTCACAAACTTGAAAAAGGCAGCCTTTCACTTATCTTTCTTTCTTTGTTCCCCCGTCTCCCTCCCTCCCAAGAATACCTGTGCAAGTACACTGTGCCCTGCTTGTTGGGTGTGGCCCGGGCCTTTGGTCGCTATAGCAACACGGAGGAGCCCCTGCTGTCCAAGCTGTTTCCGCGGGCGGAAGCCCCGCCAGTGTCCACTGGCAATGATGTCGACCCATCACGACGGCGCTCCTTCAACGACTTCCGCTCCATCATGCCTGCCTCGCTGCTCACAGTCTGTCAGGGAGACACCATCAGACGCAAAGGAAGCTCCGTGTCCAGCATATCACAACAGGCACTATTACTATACTAGACCAGTGGTTCCCAACTCCGGTCCTCCAGTACACCCAACAGCACACATTTTGTTGTAGCCCTGGACAGACGTTCCTGATTGATTTAGGTGTGCTTGTCTAGGCCTACAACAAAAATGGTGTACTGCTGGGAAGCACTGTACTCTACTACTACCACTACACCATAGTACTACCGCTAATTCTCATCAGGTATCAGGGAGACACCATAAGATGCAAAGGCTCCTCCTTTACCATATATATATATATATATCACTACAGAGAATATAACTGTACTACCATAGCCGGCCACTAGAGGACAAAGGAAATTCTTATTTGAAATGTCTGAAAATGATCTGTTCCTCTGTCTGTAGGCCAGTCCAGAGAGAGCAGGACTCACCCCCAGCTCCCCAGCTGACCCCTCAGCACAGTACTTTGAAGGTAAGACTATATTAGACAGGTAATATATTTCTGAAGTATTTCAGTTTATTACTAAGTAGCCTGTGTCTCTCCTTTTTTGACTGTCCTTTTCTCCCCCTGCCTCCCTCTCTCTCCAGGCTCCTATCTCCCTGATGGTAGTGCTGTGGACCCAGACTATTACTTCTCCACCATCAGTTCTAGTTTCTCTGTGTCTCCTCTGTTTGCGGGCAGTGCCCAGGGAGAGTTTGACGTCCCTCTGGACGTTCTGCGCCAGCTCCTCAACATGGTCAGTACGTAGAATCAGAATGCATAGAACTATAGAATTAGAATGGGTAGAACATCGTTTATCAGAATTCCTTTCTGAGTGTTCTGTTTGTCTTTTGCAGGTTGAGCAGTTTGTCTCTGAATCCTTTCTGAAAACACTGGATAACACCCTGCAGGAACTTCTGGAGGTAGGTTAATTTTCCCTATATTTGAATTAAAGCGCTGTCCTGTGTACTCCTCAATGTTACATCATGTTTGTTGTGTTCTCTCCCTCTAGTTGAACCCAGGGATGCACCTGCACTATAGGACCTTCAGTGACCCTCTGTATGTGACCATCTTCAAGATGCTCAGAGACACGCTGTACAACCTGAAAGGTAACAAATGCACTGCTCTCTCACTTTAACCTTTACTATCTCTAATATACAGAAACCCTCTACTATGACCTGATTATTCTGAAGCAGTTCAGTAGAGTTTATTACATGTGTTTATTACTGTGCTACTAACATGTTATTGATGTTGGTGTGGCGGTGTTCCCAGACCTGCAGACAGGCTATGTGAAGGAGGTTCATGACTTTGTGCTGAAGCAGTTCAGTAGTAGCCAGTCAGAGCTGCAGAGGATCCTACATGATGTAGATCACCTCCACAGTGAACTGAGTCCTCTGAAGCTACGCTGCCAGGCTAACGCTGCCTGTGTCGACCTCATGGTCTGGGCTGTCACTGAGGAGCAGGGTACGAGTGTGTTTGTGTTCAAACCTGTGTGTGTACTATCCATCCGTGCACATGTATTGAAAAATATCAGGTCGTGAATTTGGAATGCATTTGCCATGTGTTGAAAAACATTGGGTTGTTAAATTGAATTGAACACCAAACTAACTGTTGTTCATGCGTTTTATTTTGATCAGGAGCTGAGAACCTGTGTACCAAGCTGTCAGAGAAACTGCAGTCCAAGACGTCCAGTAAAGTTATCATCGCTCACATTCCCCTGCTCGTCTGCTGTCTACAGGTTGGGCCTGTAATGTCTTCATCTGTCTTCACAATACTGTGTTGATAAGACGCCATAATACCAGTATTATCCTACCTAATCAAATTTTTCCTATGTGTGTGTAGGGTTTGGGTCGTCTGTGTGAGCGGTTCCCGGTGGTGGCCCACTCTGTCACCACGTCTCTCAGAGACTTCCTGGTGGTCCCCTCTCCTGTCCTTGTAAAGCTGTACAAGTACCACAGCCAGAACACCACAGGGACTGGCGAGATCAAGATCCATGTGACCAATGAGCACTCCCAGTCTACGTTCAGTGCTCACGCTAATAAGAAGAGCCAGCCCTCCATGTACGAACAGCTCCGAGACATCTCCATTGACAACATCTGCAGGTGAGGAAAGATAAAATATTGTATGTGAAAGGAGAGAAATATGAGCTGTGTTTGCATAATTTGGTTACCATGGAGCAATCTCTTTTCTTCTCCCTCTCCCTTCTCTCTTTCTCTGTCTTCTCTTGCTCTCTCTGCCCCCTGCCCCCTCTCTCTGCTTCTCAGGTGTCTGAAGGCAGGTCTGACTATGGACAGTGTTATAGTGGAGGCTTTCCTGGCCAGCCTGTCCAACCGTCTCTACATCTCTCAGGAGAATGACAAGTAAGTATTATTTCATACCTGAGCCCTCCAATATTACCAGTTAGTGTACTTTACTTATTCACAGGCTGGATTACGTCTGAGAAATAACTGTCAATGTTAGCGAGTGAAACCTCAGGTGATCTCGCTAGTTAGACTCTCCTGCAATGATTGACAGCTGCTCTGACCAGTCCCCAGGTCCGTGGCAATGACTGACAGCCCCTCTGACCAACGCACTGTTTCTCTGTCCCCCAGGGAGGCCCATCTGATCCCAGACCACACCATCAGAGCGCTGGGTCACATCGCGGTGGCTCTGAGGGACACGCCACGCGTCATGGAGCCCATCCTGCAGATCCTACAGCAGAAGTTCTGCCAGCCACCGTCACAGCTAGACGTACTCATTATAGATCAGCTGGGATGCATGGTCATCACTGGGAATGTGAGACACACACACACACACACACTTGATACACTGTATACACTTCATTATTTTACCTCTCCCCTCAGCAATATGTCCTTCAGTAAACTCTCCTCTCTCACTCTGTCTCTTCTGTCAGTAAACTCATCAACCTCTCGTCTCTCAGTAAAGTAATCTGTTTCTCTCTCTCCTCACAGCAATATATCTACCAGGAGGTGTGGAACCTGTTCCAGCAGATCAGTGTGAAGGCCTCCTCCATGGTCTACTCCACCAAGGACTACAAGGACCATGGATACAGGTATCCTTAGCCGCTACACCTTTACCCCTATCCCCAATTCCCTACCCATAGCCAGCTCCACGACCCACTCTGCTAAAGACACTGTGTTAATCTTGTGTGTTCCAGACACTGTTCCCTGGCTGTGATCAATGCATTAGCTAACATAGCTGCCAACCTGGCAACAGAGCAGATGGTTGATGAGTTGCTGGTCAACCTACTGGAGCTGTTTGTCCAGCTGGGACTGGAGGGAAAGAGGGCCAGCGAGAGGGCCTCGGACAAGGGCCCTGCACTGAAGGTAAACTCCGTTTACAGTAGCCATGACTTCTGATAGACCTATAGAGTTCAGCGACAACAGGCTTGTGTTAAGGGCCCTACACACTTCATTCAAACTACGCAAACGCAACGTCGTTTTCACACCTAGTTCTACGTACTTTTGTGGGTTTCAATTTTGGAAACGGGCCATATACGTCGCTCTGTTTGGGTGAAGTGTGTAGCGGCCTTTAGAGGTTAACTCTTTTTTTCTTGTTGACATTGGTTTATTATTTGTATTTACAGGCGTCGAGCAGTGCTGGAAACCTTGGAGTACTCGTTCCTGTTATTGCTGTGGTATGTGGGTTGCCTCTATACATTTTTCACTTTCAACAGTTTGTCCAGTAGTGCCTCTGTGCCCGAGTGTCTATACAGTACTACAGTATACAGTATATAATCTATACACTTAGTATTGATCGAGATCCCCCTCTCTCTCTGTGTAGCTGACGAAGCGTCTGCCGCCCATCAAGGAAGCGAAGCCTCGTCTACAGAAGCTGTTCAGAGACTTCTGGCTCTACTCTGTGGTGATGGGTTTCGCTGTTGAGGGATCAGGTGGCTGTTTAACAATGTTAACTTGTACTACAATATTCCACCAGGATTGGAATACAATATAAAGAATTGACTAAACATGGTTGAAATGGTGGACTAATACCCATCTGATGGAAAGATAAAAGGGAAGTGAGTTATCAGGCTAACAGTCATCCTGCTATGTAGAAGTCTGTAGGTTTATTAAGTGCTTTGTGTGTTGTGCAGGTCTGTGGCCAGAGGAGTGGTATGAGGGAGTGTGTGAGATCGCCACCAAGTCTCCCCTCCTCACCTTCCCCAGTGGAGAACCTCTACGCTCTGAACTACAGTACAACTCTGCCCTGAAGAATGACACCGTCACAGCGGTACAGTACACATGCATGCCCACACAACACACGTGTGTACAGACATACACACACACACACACAACTGATGTTCTTTGGGTGGGTGGTTGTGTTTTCAGGCGGAGCTGAATGACCTGAGGAGCACCATTATAAACCTGCTAGATCCTCCTCCTGAGGTGTCTGCTCTCATCAACAAACTAGACTTCGCCATGTCTACCTACCTACTGTCTGTCTACAGGCTGGAGTACATGAGGTAAGGAAAAGGAAACCACGTAGGACTATTGAGATGCACCCCTGCTAGACTAGGGCTCTCCAACCCTGTTCCTGGACAGCTACTGTGCTGCAGGTTTTCACTCCAACCCTGTTCCTGGAGTGCCACTGTGCTGCAGGTTTTCACTCCAACCCTGTTCTTGGAGAGCTACTGTGCTGCAGGTTTTCACTCCAACCCTGTTCTTGGAGAGCTGCTGTGCTGCAGGTTTTCACTCCAACCCTGTTCCTGGAGAGCTACTGTGCTGCAGGTTTTTGCTCCAACCCTGTTCCTGGAGAGCTACTGTGCTGCAGGTTTTCACTCCAACCCTGTTCCTGGAGAGCTACTGTGCTGCAGGTTTTTGCTCCAAACCCAGTTGTAACTAACCTAATTCAACTTATTTAGGTGTACTAGTGTAGGGTTTGAGCTAAACCCTACAGGACATTAGCTCTCCGGGAACGGTCTGGTCTGGAGTGTAGCAGTTGGAGAGGCCTGGTCTGGAGTGTAGCAGTTGGAGAGGCCTGGTCTGGAGTGTAGCAGTTGGAGAGGCCTGGTCTGGAGTGTAGCAGGTAGAGACGCCTGGTCTGGAGTGTAGCAGGTGGAGAGGCCTGGTCTGGAGTGTAGCAGGTGGAGAGGCCTGGTCTGGAGTGTAGCAGTTGGAGAGGCCTGGTCTGGAGTGTAGCAGTTGGAGAGGCCTGGTCTGGAGTGTAGCAGTTGAGGTTAGTTAGTTAGTTAAATCTCCTAGTCATTCATATCGTGCCTCCTTGCCAATTCATTTCTCCTCTCTTCTCTCACCAGGATGCTGCGCGTTCTGGACTCTGACCGTTTCTCTTCTCTCACCAGGATGCTGCGCGTTCTGGACTCTGACCGTTTCTCTTCTCTCACCAGGATGCTGCGCGCTCTGGTCTCTGACCGTTTCTCTTCTCTCACCAGGATGCTGCGCGCTCTGGACTCTGACCGTTTCTCTTCTCTCACCAGGATGCTGCGCGCTCTGGACTCTGACCGTTTCTCTTCTCTCACCAGGATGCTGCGCGCTCTGGACTCTGACCGTTTCTCTTCTCTCACCAGGATGCTGCGCGCTCTGGACTCTGACCGTTTCTCTTCTCTCACCAGGATGCTGCGTGCTCTGGACTCTGACCGTTTCTCTTCTCTCACCAGGATGCTGCGCGCTCTGGACTCTGACCGTTTCCAGGTGATGTTCCGCTACTTTGAGGACAGAGCCATCCAGAAGGACAAGTCTGGTGAGCTGCATTACACACGTGGTAGACAGGTGCTGTGTGCATATTTCATGCGGTAGACAGTGAGAGAATGTCTCTTTTTGTCTGTGTGCAGGTATGATGCAGTGTGTGATAGCGGTGGGGGACAAGGTGTTTGAGGTCTTCCTACACATGATGGCTGAGAAGGTAAAGGTCATCGGTCAAAACAGAGAAACTGGGTCTCTAGGAGAAGTCGAGAGCAAACTACCTTCTGTGGAGCGTGTCCTCTACAATGATTGGCTGCCTGAGTGCTGTCTCTGTTTCTCTCCCCAGCCGAAGACTAAAGCCCATGAGGAGGAGTTGGAGCGCCACGCTCAGTTCCTATTGGTCAACTTCAACCACGTCCACAAGAGGATCCGTAGGGTGGCCGACAAATACCTGTCAGGTCTGGCCGAAACGTTCCCTCACCTACTGTGGAGTGGCCGTGTACTGAAGACGATGCTGGACATCCTGCAGACTCTCTCCCTTTCCCTCAGTGCAGTACGGACACTCACACACTTTCTTTGTCATAACCACCTGCTATTGTTATTCTCTGTGGTCCCTGAAAGGGGTTGTGTTCTGATGTGTCGTGCTCCTACCTTGTTATTGTTATTCTCTGTGGTCCCTGAAAGGGGTTATTAGACAACGTATTGTGTTCTGATGTGTCGTGCTCCTACCTTGTTTGCAGGACATCCATAAGGACCAGCCTTACTATGACATCCCAGACACCCCCTACAGGATCACTGTGCCAGACACATACGAGGCCAGAGAGGTAGGAATGTGTGTGTGATATGTGTGTGTGTTTTCTAAATAATGGTCTATGTTTCTCTGTGGTTGTAGAGCATAGTGAAGGACTTTGCTGCTCGCTGCGGGGAGATCCTGAAGGAGGCCATGAAGTGGGCCCCCTCTGTCACCAAGTCACACCTACAGGTGAGAGACACACACGCCGCATTTCGTAAAGGAAAAGCATAGACGGATTGGTTGTTTAGCACCACAACCGATGCGTGTGCAACTATTGGGCAAAACAGACAGGGTTGGCTTGGATTGTTGACAACTTTATTTCCTCCATGTTTATTAAAAACATAAATATATTTGCACAATGAGCACTTGTCTCTCAAACGTCGTTACAGTTGTTGGTTAGCGAGCGAATTTTAGCCATATTAGCATTGACATGAGATCAGTTAAAACACCTCAAGACATGGCAGCAGCTTGTCATTGTTATTCTCTCCATTAGGAATCACAGCAACTCACGGACTTCTGCCTCATTGAAGCGTGCGCATCGTTTTCGTGACGTTGTCAGCTAACCCATCTTTATGACAACTTGTTGCAGTTGTTCTGCCAAATCATTATTCAAGTACGCAACTAACTTCTTCTTTTTTTTTACATATTTAAAAAAAATATATATATATTTTTACCCCTTTTTCTCCCCAATTTCGTGGTATCCAATTGCTACTATCTTGTCTCATTGCTACAACTCCCGTACGGGATCGGGAGAGACGAAGGCTGAATGTCATGCGTCCTCCGATTCACAACCCAACCAGCCGTACCGCTTCTTAACACAGCGCGCATCCAACCCGGAAGCCAGCCGCACCAATGTGTCGGAGGCTACACCGTGCACCTGGCAACCTTGGCTAGCGCGCACTGCGCCCGGCCCGCCACAGGAGTCGTTGGTGCTTACTTAATGAGACAAGGAGATCCCTACCGACCAATCCCTCCCTAAACCGGACGACGCTAGGCCAATTGTGCGTCACCCCACGGACCTCCCGGTCGCGGCCGGTTACGACAGAGCCTGGGCGCGAACCCAGGGACTCTGATGGCACAGCTGGTGCAGTACAGCGCCCTTAACCACTGCGCCACCCGGGAGGCCCTAACAAGAGCTTCTTGATTGCCTTTCAGATGAATCTTCTCCTATCCCCTGTTTTATATGTTTTCTCCCTGTTCTCCAGGAGTACCTAAACAAGCATCAGAACTGGGTGTCCGGTCTGTCCCAGCACACTGGCCTGGCCATGGCTACAGAGAGCATCCTGCACTTCGCTGGCTACAACAGACAGAGCACTACACTAGGGGTGAGGAGACACACACACACACACACACACACACACAATTACACACACAATTACACACACATACTAACCAAGTTCCGTCATCCGCTCTAGATCACCCAGCTGACAGAAAGGCCAGCCTGTGTGAAGAAGGACTACTCCAACTTCATGGCTTCACTCAACCTGAGAAACCGCTATGCCGGAGAGGTACAGAGAGACACTGCTACAGGTCTAGACAGGACTCCCGCTATGCCGGAGAGGTACAGAGAGACACTGCTACAGATCTAGACAGGACTCCCACTATGCCGGAGAGACACTGCTACAGGTCTAGACAGGACTCCCGCTATGCCGGAGAGGTACAGAGAGACTGCTACAGATCTAGACAGGACTCCCACTATGCCAGAGAGACACTGCTACAGATCTAGACAGGACTCCCGCTATGCCGTAGAGGTACAGAGAGACACTGCTACAGGTCTAGACAGGACTCCCGCTATGCCGGAGAGGTACAGAGAGACACTGCTACAGATCTAGACAGGACTCCCGCTATGCCGGAGAGGTACAGAGAGACACTGCTACAGGTCTAGACAGGACTCCCGCTATGCCGGAGAGGTACAGAGAGACACTGCTACAGATCTAGACAGGACTCCTGCTATGCCGTAGAGGTACAGAGAGACACTGCTACAGGTCTAGACAGGACTCCCGCTATGCCGGAGAGGTACAGAGAGACACTGCTACAGGTCTAGACAGGACTCCCGCTATGTCGGAGAGACACTGCTACAGGTCTAGACAGGACTCCCGCTATGTCGGAGAGACACTGCTACAGGTCTAGACAGGACTCCCGCTATGCCAGAGAGACACTGCTACAGGTCTAGACAGGACTCCCGCTATGCCGGAGAGGTACAGAGAGACACTGCTACAGGTCTAGACAGGACTCCCGCTATGCCGGAGAGGTACAGAGAGACACTGCTACAGGTCTAGACAGGACTCCCGCTATGCCGGAGAGACACTGCTACAGGTCTAGACAGGACTCCCACTATGCCGGAGAGGTACAGAGAGACACTGCTACAGGTCTAGACAGGACTCCCGCTATGCCGGAGAGGTACAGAGAGACACTGCTACAGATCTAGACAGGACTCCCGCTATGCCGGAGAGACACTGCTACAGGTCTAGGCAGGACTCCCGCTATGCCGGAGAGACACTGCTACAGGTCTAGACAGGACTCCCGCTATGCCGGAGAGGTACAGAGAGACACTGCTACAGGTCTAGACAGGACTCCCGCTATGCCGTAGAGGTACAGAGAGACACTGCTACAGGTCTAGACAGGACTCCCGCTATGCCGGAGAGGTACAGAGAGACACTGCTACAGATCTAGACAGGACTCCCGCTATGCCGGAGAGGTACAGAGAGACACTGCTACAGGTCTAGACAGGACTCCCGCTATGCCGGAGAGGTACAGAGAGACACTGCTACAGATCTAGACAGGACTCCCGCTATGCCGTAGAGGTACAGAGAGACACTGCTACAGATCTAGACAGGACTCCTGCTATGCCGTAGAGGTACAGAGAGACACTGCTACAGGTCTAGACAGGACTCCCGCTATGTCGGAGAGACACTGCTACAGGTCTAGACAGGACTCCCGCTATGTCGGAGAGACACTGCTACAGGTCTAGACAGGACTCCCGCTATGCCAGAGAGACACTGCTACAGGTCTAGACAGGACTCCCGCTATGCCGGAGAGGTACAGAGAGACACTGCTACAGGTCTAGACAGGACTCCCGCTATGCCGGAGAGACACTGCTACAGGTCTAGACAGGACTCCCACTATGCCGGAGAGGTACAGAGAGACACTGCTACAGGTCTAGACAGGACTCCCGCTATGCCGGAGAGGTACAGAGAGACACTGCTACAGGTCTAGACAGGACTCCCGCTATGCCGGAGAGGTACAGAGAGACACTGCTACAGGTCTAGACAGGACTCCCACTATGCCAGAGAGACACTGCTACAGGTCTAGACAGGACTCCCACTATGCCGGAGAGGTATAGAGAGACACTGCTACAGGTCTAGACAGGACTCCCACTATGCCGGAGAGGTATAGAGAGACACTGCTACAGGTCTAGACAGGACTCCCACTATGCCGGAGAGGTATAGAGAGACACTGCTACAGGTCTAGACAGGACTCCCACTATGCCGGAGAGGTACAGAGAGACACTGCTACAGATCTAGACAGGACTCCCACTATGCCAGAGAGACACTGCTACAGGTCTAGACAGGACTCCCGCTATGCCAGAGAGACACTGCTACAGGTCTAGACAGGACTCCCACTATGCCAGAGAGACACTGCTACAGGTCTAGACAGGACTCCCGCTATGCCAGAGAGACACTGCTACAGGTCTAGACAGGACTCCCACTATGCCAGAGAGACACTGCTACAGGTCTAGACAGGACTCCCACTATGCCGGAGAGGTACAGAGAGACACTGCTACAGGTCTAGACAGGACTCCCACTATGCCGGAGAGGTACAGAGAGACACTGCTACAGGTCTAGACAGGACTCCCGCTATGCCGGAGAGACACTGCTACAGGTCTAGGCAGGACTCCCGCTATGCCGGAGAGACACTGCTACAGGTCTAGACAGGACTCCCGCTATGCCGGAGAGGTACAGAGAGACACTGCTACAGGTCTAGACAGGACTCCCGCTATGCCGTAGAGGTACAGAGAGACACTGCTACAGGTCTAGACAGGACTCCCGCTATGCCGGAGAGGTACAGAGAGACACTGCTACAGATCTAGACAGGACTCCCGCTATGCCGGAGAGGTACAGAGAGACACTGCTACAGGTCTAGACAGGACTCCCGCTATGCCGGAGAGGTACAGAGAGACACTGCTACAGATCTAGACAGGACTCCCGCTATGCCGTAGAGGTACAGAGAGACACTGCTACAGATCTAGACAGGACTCCCGCTATGCCGGAGAGGTACAGAGAGACACTGCTACAGGTCTAGACAGGACTCCCGCTATGTCGGAGAGACACTGCTACAGGTCTAGACAGGACTCCCGCTATGTCGGAGAGACACTGCTACAGGTCTAGATAGGACTCCCGCTATGCCGGAGAGGTACAGAGAGACACTGCTACAGGTCTAGACAGGACTCCCGCTATGCCGGAGAGACACTGCTACAGGTCTAGACAGGACTCCCACTATGCCGGAGAGGTACAGAGAGACACTGCTACAGGTCTAGACAGGACTCCCGCTATGCCGGAGAGGTACAGAGAGACACTGCTACAGGTCTAGACAGGACTCCCGCTATGCCGGAGAGGTACAGAGAGACACTGCTACAGATCTAGACAGGACTCCCGCTATGCCGGAGAGGTACAGAGAGACACTGCTACAGGTCTAAACAGGACTCCCGCTATGCCGGAGAGGTACAGAGAGACACTGCTACAGGTCTAGACAGGACTCCCACTATGCCAGAGAGACACTGCTACAGGTCTAGACAGGACTCCCACTATGCCGGAGAGGTATAGAGAGACACTGCTACAGGTCTAGACAGGACTCCCACTATGCCGGAGAGGTATAGAGAGACACTGCTACAGGTCTAGACAGGACTCCCACTATGCCAGAGAGACACTGCTACAGGTCTAGACAGGACTCCCGCTATGCCAGAGAGACACTGCTACAGGTCTAGACAGGACTCCCACTATGCCAGAGAGACACTGCTACAGGTCTAGACAGGACTCCCGCTATGCCAGAGAGACACTGCTACAGGTCTAGACAGGACTCCCACTATGCCAGAGAGACACTGCTACAGGTCTAGACAGGACTCCCACTATGCCGGAGAGGTACAGAGAGACACTGCTACAGGTCTAGACAGGACTCCCACTATGCCAGAGAGAAACTGCTACAGGTCTAGACAGGACTCCCACTATGCCAGAGAGACACTGCTACAGGTCTAGACAGGACTCCCACTATGCCGGAGAGGTACAGAGAGACACTGCTACAGGTCTAGACAGGACTCCCACTATGCCGGAGAGGTACAGAGAGACACTGCTACAGGTCTAGACAGGACTCCCACTATGCCGGAGAGGTACAGAGAGACACTGCTACAGGTCTAGACAGGACTCCCACTATGCCAGAGAGACACTGCTACAGGTCTAGACAGGACTCCCACTATGCCAGAGAGACACTGCTACAGATCTAGACAGGACTCTCACTATGCCAGAGAGACACTGCTACAGATCTAGACAGGACTCCCACTATGCCAGAGAGACACTGCTACAGGTCTAGACAGGACTCCCACTATGCCGGAGAGGTACAGAGAGACACTGCTACAGGTCTAGACAGGACTCCCACTATGCCAGAGAGACACTGCTACAGGTCTAGACAGGACTCCCACTATGCCGGAGAGGTACAGAGAGACACTGCTACAGGTCTAGACAGGACTCCCACTATGCCGGAGAGACACTGCTACAGGTCTAGACAGGACTCTCACTATGCCAGAGAGACACTGCTACAGGTCTAGACAGGACTCCCGCTATGCTGGAGAGGTACAGAGAGACACTGCTACAGGTCTAGACAGGACTCCCACTATGCCAGAGAGACACTGCTACAGATCTAGACAGGACTCTCACTATGCCAGAGAGACACTGCTACAGATCTAGACAGGACTCCCACTATGCCAGAGAGACACTGCTACAGGTCTAGACAGGACTCCCGCTATGCTGGAGAGGTACAGAGAGACACTGCTACAGGTCTAGACAGGACTCCCACTATGCCGGAGAGACACTGCTACAGGTCTAGACAGGACTCCCACTATGCCGGAGAGACACTGCTACAGATCTAGACAGGACTCCCACTATGCCAGAGAGGTACAGAGAGACACTGCTACAGGTCTAGACAGGACTCCCACTATGCCAGAGAGACACTGCTACAGGTCTAGACAGGACTCCCACTATGCCAGAGAGACACTGCTACAGATCTAGACAGGACTCCCGCTATGCCGGAGAGACACTGCTACAGATCTAGACAGGACTCCCACTATGCCAGAGAGGTACAGAGAGACACTGCTACAGATCTAGACAGGACTCCCACTATGCCGGAGAGGTACAGAGAGACACTGCTACAGGTCTAGACAGGACTCCCACTATGCCAGAGAGACACTGCTACAGGTCTAGACAGGACTCCCACTATGCCAGAGAGACACTGCTACAGGTCTAGACAGGACTCCCACTATGCCGGAGAGGTACAGAGAGACACTGCTACAGATCTAGACACTACTCCCACTATGCCAGAGAGGTACAGAGAGACACTGCTACAGGTCTAGACAGGACTCCCACTATGCCAGAGAGACACTGCTACAGGTCTAGACAGGACTCCCACTATGCCGGAGAGGTACAGAGAGACACTGCTACAGATCTAGACACTACTCCCACTATGCCAGAGAGGTACAGAGAGACACTGCTACAGGTCTAGACAGGACTCCCACTATGCCAGAGAGACACTGCTACAGGTCTAGACAGGACTCCCACTATGCCAGAGAGACACTGCTACAGGTCTAGACAGGACTCCCACTATGCCGGAGAGGTACAGAGAGACACTGCTACAGATCTAGACACTACTCCCACTATGCCAGAGAGGTACAGAGAGACACTGCTACAGGTCTAGACAGGACTCCCACTATGCCAGAGAGACACTGCTACAGGTCTAGACAGGACTCCCACTATGCCGGAGAGACACTGCTACAGGTCTAGACAGGACTCCCACTATGCCAGAGAGACATTGCTACAGGTCTAGACAGGACTCCCGCTATGCCAGAGAGACACTGCTACAGGTCTAGACAGGACTCCCACTATGCCAGAGAGACACTGCTACAGGTCTAGACAGGACTCCCACTATGCCGGAGAGACACTGCTACAGATCTAGACAGGACTCCCACTATGCCAGAGAGACACTGCTACAGGTCTAGACAGGACTCCCACTATGCCAGAGAGACACTGCTACAGATCTAGACAGGACTCCCACTATGCCAGAGAGACACTGCTACAGATCTAGACAGGACTCCCACTATGCCGGAGAGGTACAGAGAGACACTGCTACAGATCTAGACAGGACTCCCACTATGCCAGAGAGACTGCTACAGATCTAGACAGGACTCCCACTATGCCAGAGAGACACTGCTACAGATCTAGACAGGACTCCCACTATGCCGGAGAGACACTGCTACAGATCTAGACAGGACTCCCACTATGCCGGAGAGACACTGCTACAGGTCTAGACAGGACTCCCACTATGCCGGAGAGACACTGCTACAGATCTAGACAGGACTCCCACTATGCCAGAGAGACACTGCTACAGGTCTAGACAGGACTCCCACTATGCCGGAGAGGTACAGAGAGACACTGCTACAGGTCTAGACAGGACTCCCACTATGCCGGAGAGGTACAGAGAGACACTGCTACAGATCTAGACAGGACTCCCACTATGCCAGAGAGACACTGCTACAGGTCTAGACAGGACTCCCACTATGCCAGAGAGACACTGCTACAGATCTAGACAGGACTCCCACTATGCCAGAGAGACACTGCTACAGATCTAGACTCTACTCACTTCTCCTTTATACACTTTATCATAGTTCTCCTCCTTATTCAACAGAACAATATTGTGTGTGTGTGTGTGTGTTCGTGTTCCCTCCCTCCCTCCAGGTGGCAGGTATGATCCATTTCAGTAAGGCAGTGCGTAGCCAGTCAGACCTGTCCAGGCTGATGGTCGGACAGACAACAGAGGCTCTAGATGCCCAGAACCCTGAGTCCTTCACTGAGAACATGTTCAAACTGGCAGCACTGCTCATCAGCACTAAAGGTGTGTGTGTGTGTGTGTTGAAAAGTGAAGACTTTGATATGGAATGAATGTACCAAATAGCCCGTTGTTGGGATGCATCATAAGTATTCATTCCCCGTTTAGATTTTGTTCCGTTATAAAGTGGGATTGAAATACATTTAATAGATGTTTTTTGTTATTGATCTACACAAAATACTCCATAATGTCAAAGGGAAAATAAAATTCTACACTATTGTTTTGATACAAATGAAATAACTGAAATCTGTAGTTGTTGCATAAGTATTAACCCCTTTGTTTAGGCAAGCCTAAATTAGTTCTGAACAAAATCTTCTCTGTGTTGTAGCTCTGTACCTGTCCTACTGAAGTCTTCCCTTTGCTGTGGCCCTTAAACCTGTTCTACTGAAATCTTCTCTGTGTTGTAGCTCTGTACCTGTCCTACTGATGTCTTCTCTGTGTTGTAGCTCTGTACCTGTCCTACTGAAGTCTTCCCTGTGCTGTGGCCCTTAAACCTGTTCTACTGAAGTCTTCCCTGTGCTGTAGCCCTTAAACCTGTTCTACTGAAATCTTCTCTGTGTTGTAGCTCTGTACCTGTCCTACTGATGTCTTCTCTGTGTTGTAGCTCTGTACCTGTCCTACTGAAGTCTTCCCTGTGCTGTGGCCCTTAAACCTGTTCTACTGAAATCTTCGCTGTGTTGTAGCTCTGTACCTGTCCTACTGAAGTCTTCCCTGTGCTGTAGCCCTTAAACCTGTTCTACTGAAATCTTCTCTGTGTTGTAGCTCTGTACCTGTCCTACTGATGTCTTCTCTGTGTTGTAGCTCTGTACCTGTCCTACTGAAGTCTTCCCTGTGCTGTGGCCCTTAAACCTGTTCTACTGAAATCTTCTCTGTGTTGTAGCTCTGTACCTGTCCTACTGAAGTCTTCCCTGTGCTGTAGCCCTTAAACCTGTTCTACTGAAATCTTCTCTGTGTTGTAGCTCTGTACCTGTCCTACTGATGTCTTCTCTGTGTTGTAGCTCTGTACCTGTCCTACTGAAGTCTTCCCTGTGCTGTGGCCCTTAAACCTGTTCTACTGAAATCTTCTCTGTGTTGTAGCTCTGTACCTGTCCTACTGAAGTCTTCCCTGTGCTGTAGCCCTTAAACCTGTTCTACTGAAATCTTCTCTGTGTTGTAGCTCTGTACCTGTCCTACTGAAGTCTTCCCTGTGCTGTAGCCCTTAAACCTGTTCTACTGAAATCTTCTCTGTGTTGTAGCTCTGTACCTGTCCTACTGATGTCTTCTCTGTGTTGTAGCTCTGTACCTGTCCTACTGAAGTCTTCTGTGTTCTCTCTGGGCGGGGGGGGGGGTGTAGAATGTGATCCTCAGCTGCTGCACCACCTGTGTTGGTCTCCTCTGAAGATGTTTACAGAACACGGCATGGAGACGGCTATCGCCTGCTGGGAGTGGCTGCTGGCTGCTCGCACAGGAGTAGAGGTCCCGGTAAGTATCTGGAGACATCCTATTGCTTCAGTTCAAGTACCGGCATTCAAACCCACACTAACATGGGCATCTTTCTCGCTCTCCCCCACCCCCCTCTCTGCAGTTCATGCGTGAGATGGCGGGGGCGTGGCAGATGACAGTGGAGCTGAAGATGGGCTTGTTCTCTGATGCTCAGGTGGAGGCTGATCCCCTAGCAGCCTCGGAGGAGAGTCAGCCTGTCCCTTGCCCCCCCGCCGTCACACCTCACTGCATTTGGATAGAGGTGTGTGTGTGTGTCCTGTCTGGCAGCTTTAGTTCATTTTTTACATTTGGGTTAAAACACTAGAGTAAGAGGACTTTACCGCATAAACGGCTTTGTGCTTTCTCTCCCTTGCAATTCAAGGACATCTCTCCCCCCTCTCTCTCCTCCCCCCTCTCTCTCCTCTCTCCTCTCTCTCCCCCCTCTCTCCTCTCTCTCTCTCCTCTCTCTCTCTCCCCTCTCTCTCCTCTCTCCCTCCTCTCTCTCTCTCCTCTGTCCTCTCTCTCCCCCCTCTCTCTCCTCTCTCTCTCTCTCTCCTCTCTCTCCTCTCTCTCTCCCCTCTCCCCTCTCTCTCTCTCCCCCCTCTCTCCCCTCTCTCTCCCCCCTCTCTCCCCTCTCTCTCCCCCCTCTCTCCTCTCTCTCTCCCCCCTCCTCTCTCTCCCCCCTCCTCTCTCTCCCCCTCTCTCTCTCCTCTCTCCCCCCCTCTCTCTGTATCCTCTCTCTCTGTGTCCTCTCTCCCCCCTCTCTTCTCTGTCCTCTGTCTCTCTCTCCCCCCCTCCAGTTCTTGGTCCAGAGGTTTGAGATAGCTAAGTATTCCAGTGAAGACCAGGTGGAGATATTCGGCAGCCTATTACAACGCTCGCTCTCCCTCAACGTGGGCGGAGCTAAGAGCAACCTCAACCGCCACGTAGCCGCCATCGGACCCCGCTTCAGGTCCTCTCTCACACACACACTAGATCCAGTTTCTGATTCAGAACAAATGAGCCACTCATTGATGCAATCATTGTGTGTGTGTGTGTGTAGGCTCCTTACTCTGGGTCTAGCACTGCTCCATTCTGACGTAGTCACCAACGCCACCATCAGGAATGTCCTCCGAGAGAAGATCTACTCCACCGCCTTCGACTACTTCAGGTACGCACACACACACACACACACACACACACACACACACACACACACACACACACACAGTTCTACTCCACAGTCCAACTCACTACTAACGTGGGACATAACTTTCCCTCTCTAAATCGGCATCTTTTAAATCATTTTATCCTCCCCCCTCTAGTGCCCCCCCTAAGTTCCCTACCCAGGGGGACAAGCGTCTGCGTGAGGACATCAGCTTCATGATCCGTTTCTACGCCAGCATCCTGTCAGACAAGAAGTACCTGGCGGCGTGCCAGCTGGTCCCTCCCGGTGAGCTAGGCGCCGTGCCCACCCCCAGCACCTTCTCTGCCGGGATATTCGGATCGTTAATTGTGTCCAGCACTTCTCCGATATCGATGCTAAGAAAGCCTACAGCGGTGGGCCTGGCTGGTTTAACAACCGCACTGCAAGACTACAGGAGGACGTTTTTACACAGGTCAAATCTGATGCCTGAACAGGCTCTCTTTACGCTGCTGATGGATCGATGCATCTGCGTAGTCTGTAGAATCTCTCTTTCTCCTTTTTTCCCCCCGCCTCGCTCGCTCTGTGTGTGTGTGTGGGGCTCTCTCGCTCGCTCTGTGTGTGTGTGGGGCTCTCTCGCTCGCTCTGTGTGTGTG
Organism: Oncorhynchus mykiss; assembly: GCF_013265735.2. Lineage (NCBI taxonomy): Eukaryota > Metazoa > Chordata > Actinopteri > Salmoniformes > Salmonidae > Oncorhynchus > Oncorhynchus mykiss. Next base: position 17,644,577 of record NC_048576.1, read on the forward strand.
GGGCTCTCTCGCTCGCTCTGTGTGTGTGGGGCTCTCTCGCTTGCTCTGTGTGTGTGGGGCTCTCTCGCTCGCTCTGTGTGTGTGGGGCTCTCTCGCTCGCTCTGTGTGTGTGGGGCTCTCTCGCTCGCTCTGTGTGTGTGGGGCTCTCTCGCTCGCTCTGTGTGTGTGGGGCTCTCTCGCTCGCTCTGTGTGTGTGGGGCTCTCTCGCTCGCTCTGTGTGTGTGGGGCTCTCTCGCTCGCTCTGTGTGTGGGGCTCTCTCGCTCGCTCTGTGTGTGTGGGGCTCTCTCGCTCGCTCTGTGTGTGTGGGGCTCTCTCGCTCGCTCTGTGTGTGTGGGGCTCTCTCGCTCGCTCTGTGTGTGTGGGGCTCTCTCGCTCGCTCTGTGTGTGTGGGGCTCTCTCGCTCGCTCTGTGTGTGTGGGGCTCTCTCGCTCGCTCTGTGTGTGTGGGGCTCTCTCGCTCGCTCTGTGTGTGTGGGGCTCTCTCGCTCGCTCTGTGTGTGTGGGGCTCTCTCGCTCGCTCTGTGTGTGTGGGGCTCTCTCGCTCGCTCTGTGTGTGTGGGGCTCTCTCGCTCGCTCTGTGTGTGTGGGGCTCTCTCGCTCGCTGTGTGTGTGTGGGGCTCTCTCGCTCGCTGTGTGTGTGTGTGGGGCTCTCTCGCTCGCTGTGTGTGTGTGTGGGGCTCTCTCGCTCGCTCTGTGTGTGTGTGGGGCTCTCTCGCTCGCTCTGTGTGTGTGGGGCTCTCTCGCTCGCTCTGTGTGTGTGGGGCTCTCTCGCTCGCTCTGTGTGTGGGGCTCTCTCGCTCGCTCTGTGTGTGGGGCTCTCTCGCTCGCTCTGTGTGTGGGGCTCTCTCGCTCGCTCTGTGTGTGGGGCTCTCTCGCTCGCTCTGTGTGTGGGGCTCTCTCGCTCGCTCTGTGTGTGGGGCTCTCTCGCTCGCTCTGTGTGTGGGGCTCTCTCGCTCGCTCTGTGTGTGTGGGGCTCTCTCGCTCGCTCTGTGTGTGGGGCTCTCTCGCTCGCTCTGTGTGTGGGGCTCTCTCGCTCGCTCTGTGTGTGGGGCTCTCTCGCTCGCTCTGTGTGTGGGGCTCTCTCGCTCGCTCTGTGTGTGGGGCTCTCTCGCTCGCTCTGTGTGTGGGGCTCTCTCGCTCGCTCTGTGTGTGGGGCTCTCTCGCTCGCTCTGTGTGTGGGGCTCTCTCGCTCGCTCTGTGTGTGGGGCTCTCTCGCTCGCTCTGTGTGTGGGGCTCTCTCGCTCGCTCTGTGTGTGGGGCTCTCTCGCTCGCTCTGTGTGTGGGGCTCTCTCGCTCGCTCTGTGTGTGGGGCTCTCTCGCTCGCTCTGTGTGTGGGGCTCTCTCGCTCGCTCTGTGTGTGTGGGGCTCTCTCGCTCGCTCTGTGTGTGTGGGGCTCTCTCGCTCGCTCTGTGTGTGTGGGGCTCGCTCGCTCGCTCTGTGTGTGTGGGGCTCGCTCGCTCGCTCTGTGTGTGTGGGGCTCTCTCGCTCGCTCTGTGTGTGGGGCTCTCTCGCTCGCTCTGTGTGTGGGGCTCTCTCGCTCGCTCTGTGTGTGTGGGGCTCTCTCGCTCGCTCTGTGTGTGTGGGGCTCTCTCGCTCGCTCTGTGTGTGTGTGGGGCTCTCTTGATCGCTCTGTGTGTGTGTGGGGCTCTGTGTGTGTGTGTGGGGCTCTCTCGCTCGCTCTGTGTGTGTGTGGGGGGCTCGCTCGCTCTGTGTGTGTGTGTGGGGCTCTCTCGCTCGCTCTGTGTGTGTGTGTGGGGCTCTCTCGCTCGCTCTGTGTGTGTGTGGGGCTCGCTCGCTCTGTGTGTGTGTGGGGCTCTCTCGCTCGCTCTGTGTGTGTGTGGGGCTCTCTCGCTCGCTCTGTGTGTGTGGGGCTCTCTCGCTCGCTCTGTGTGTGTGTGGGGCTCTCTCGCTCGCTCTGTGTGTGTGTGGGGCTCTCTCGCTCGCTCTGTGTGTGTGTGGGGCTCTCTCGCTCGCTCTGTGTGTGTGTGGGGCTCTCTCGCTCGCTCTGTGTGTGTGTGGGGCTCTCTCGCTCGCTCTGTGTGATTGGGGCTCGCTCGCTCGCTCTGTGTGTGTGTGCGGGGCTCGCTCGCTCGCTCTGTGTGTGTGTGCGGGGCTCGCTCGCTGTGTGTGTGTGCGGGGCTCTCTCGCTCGCTCTGTGTGTGTGCGGGGCTCTCTCGCTCGCTCTGTGTGTGTGCGGGGCTCGCTCGCTCTGTGTGTGTGCGGGGCTCGCTCGCTCGCTCTGTGTGTGTGCGGGGCTCGCTCGCTCGCTCTGTGTGTGTGCGGGGCTCTCTCGCTCGCTCTGTGTGTGTGTGCGGGGCTCTCTCGCTCGCTCTGTGTGTGTGCGGGGCTCTCTCGCTCGCTCTGTGTGTGTGTGCGGGGCTCTCTCGCTCGCTCTGTGTGTGTGTGCGGGGCTCTCTCGCTCGCTCTGTGTGTGCGGGGCTCGCTCGCTCACTCGCTCTGTGTGTGTGTGCGGGGCTCGCTCTCTCACTCGCTCTGTGTGTGCGGGGCTCGCTCGCTCACTCGCTCTGTGTGTGTGCGGGGCTCGCTCTGTGTGTGTGTGCGGGGCTCGCTCGCTCGCTCTGTGTGTGTGTGTGCGGGGCTCTCTCGCTCGCTCTGTGTGTGTGTGTGTGTGTGTGCGGGGCTCGCTCGCTCGCTCTGTGTGTGTGTGTGTGCGGGGCTCTCTCGCTCGCTCTGTGTGCGGGGCTCGCTCTCTCGCTCGCTCTGTGTGTATGTGTGTGTGCGGGGCTCGCTCGCTCTGTGAGTGTGTGTGCGGGGCTCTCTCGCTCGCTCTGTGTGTGTGTGTGCGGGGCTCGCTCTGTGTGTATGTGTGTGTGCGGGGCTCGCTCGCTCTGTGTGTGTGTGTGTGCGGGGCTCGCTCGCTCTGTGTGTGTGTGTGGGGCTCGCTCGCTCTGTGTGTGTGCGGGGCTCTCTCGCTCGCTCTGTGTGTGTGTGCGGGGCTCGCTCGCTCGCTCTGTGTGTGTGTGCGGGGCTCTCTCGCTCGCTCTGTGTGTGTGTGTGTGTGCGGGGCTCTCTCGCTCGCTCTGTGTGTGTGTGTGTGCGGGGCTCGCTCGCTCTGTGTGTGTGTGTGTGCGAGGCTCTCTCGCTCGCTCTGTGTGTGTGTGTGCGAGGCTCTCTCGCTCGCTCTGTGTGTGTGTGTGTGCGAGGCTCTCTCGCTCGCTCTGTGTGTGTGTGTGCGAGGCTCTCTCGCTCGCTCTGTGTGTGTGTGTGAGGCTCTCTCGCTCGCTCTGTGTGTGTGTCCATTTCAATATATCCATCTATAGCTGCTGTGGAGCTTGGTGCAGATCTGCCACTTGTGACAAAACACAAGATGTATTATTATTCTACACATCATGCCGATCCGCCCCCTCAGCTTGATTTGTCAGCAAAAACAAAACACAAGATGTATTATTATTCTACACATCATGCCGATCCGCCCCCTCAGCTTGATTTGTCAGCAAAAACAAAACACAAGATGTATTATTATTCTACACATCATGCCGATCCGCCCCCTCAGCTTGATTTGTCAGCAAAAACAAAACACAAGATGTATTATTATTCTACACATCATGCCGATCCGCCCCCTCAGCTTGATTTGTCAGCAAAAACAAAACACAAGATGTATTATTATTCTACACATCATGCCGATCCGCCCCCTCAGCTTGATTTGTCAGCAAAAACAAAACACAAGATGTATTATTATTCTACACATCATGCCGATCCGCCCCCTCAGCTTGATTTGTCAGCAAAAACAAAACACAAGATGTATTATTATTCTACACATCATGCCGATCCGCCCCCTCAGCTTGATTTGTCAACAAAAACAAAACACAAGATGTATTATTATTCTACACATCATGCCGATCCGCCCCCTCAGCTTGATTTGTCAGCAAAAACAAAACACAAGATGTATTATTATTCTACACATCATGCCGATCCGCCCCCTCAGCTTGATTTGTCAGCAAAAACAAAACACAAGATGTATTATTATTCTACACATCATGCCGATCCGCCCCCTCAGCTTGATTTGTCAGCAAAAACAAAACACAAGATGTATTATTATTCTACACATCATGCCGATCCGCCCCCTCAGCTTGATTTGTCAGCAAAAACAAAACACAAGATGTATTATTATTCTACACATCATGCCGATCCGCCCCCTCAGCTTGATTTGTCAGCAAAAACAAAACACAAGATGTATTATTATTCTACACATCATGCCGATCCGCCCCCTCAGCTTGATTTGTCAGCAAAAACAAAACACAAGATGTATTATTATTCTACACATCATGCCGATCCGCCCCCTCAGCTTGATTTGTCAGCAAAAACAAAACACAAGATGTATTATTATTCTACACATCATGCCGATCCGCCCCCTCAGCTTGATTTGTCAACAAAAACAAAACACAAGATGTATTATTATTCTACACATCATGCCGATCCGCCCCCTCAGCTTGATTTGTCAACAAAAACAAAACACAAGATGTATTATTATTCTACACATCATGCCGATCCGCCCCCTCAGCTTGATTTGTCAGCAAAAACAAAACACAAGATGTATTATTATTCTACACATCATGCCGATCCGCCCCCTCAGCTTGATTTGTCAGCAAAAACAAAACACAAGATGTATTATTATTCTACACATCATGCCGATCCGCCCCCTCAGCTTGATTTGTCAGCAAAAACAAAACACAAGATGTATTATTATTCTACACATCATGCCGATCCGCCCCCTCAGCTTGATTTGTCAGCAAAAACAAAACACAAGATGTATTATTATTCTACACATCATGCCGATCCGCCCCCTCAGCTTGATTTGTCAGCAAAAACAAAACACAAGATGTATTATTATTCTACACATCATGCCGATCCGCCCCCTCAGCTTGATTTGTCAGCAAAAACAAAACACAAGATGTATTATTATTCTACACATCATGCCGATCCGCCCCCTCAGCTTGATTTGTCAGCAAAAACAAAACACAAGATGTATTATTATTCTACACATCATGCCGATCCGCCCCCTCAGCTTGATTTGTCAGCAAAAACAAAACACAAGATGTATTATTATTCTACACATCATGCCGATCCGCCCCCTCAGCTTGATTTGTCAGCAAAAACAAAACACAAGATGTATTATTATTCTACACATCATGCCGATCCGCCCCCTCAGCTTGATTTGTCAGCAAAAACAAAACACAAGATGTATTATTATTCTACACATCATGCCGATCCGCCCCCTCAGCTTGATTTGTCAGCAAAAACAAAACACAAGATGTATTATTATTCTACACATCATGCCGATCCGCCCCCTCAGCTTGATTTGTCAGCAAAAACAAAACACAAGATGTATTATTATTCTACACATCATGCCGATCCGCCCCCTCAGCTTGATTTGTCAGCAAAAACAAAACACAAGATGTATTATTATTCTACACATCATGCCGATCCGCCCCCTCAGCTTGATTTGTCAGCAAAAACAAAACACAAGATGTATTATTATTCTACACATCATGCCGATCCGCCCCCTCAGCTTGATTTGTCAGCAAAAACAAAACACAAGATGTATTATTATTCTACACATCATGCCGATCCGCCCCCTCAGCTTGATTTGTCAGCAAAAACAAAACACAAGATGTATTATTATTCTACACATCATGCCGATCCGCCCCCTCAGCTTGATTTGTCAGCAAAAACAAAACACAAGATGTATTATTATTCTACACATCATGCCGATCCGCCCCCTCAGCTTGATTTGTCAGCAAAAACAAAACACAAGATGTATTATTATTCTACACATCATGCCGATCCGCCCCCTCAGCTTGATTTGTCAGCAAAAACAAAACACAAGATGTATTATTATTCTACACATCATGCCGATCCGCCCCCTCAGCTTGATTTGTCAGCAAAAACAAAACACAAGATGTATTATTATTCTACACATCATGCCGATCCGCCCCCTCAGCTTGATTTGTCAGCAAAAACAAAACACAAGATGTATTATTATTCTACACATCATGCCGATCCGCCCCCTCAGCTTGATTTGTCAGCAAAAACAAAACACAAGATGTATTATTATTCTACACATCATGCCGATCCGCCCCCTCAGCTTGATTTGTCAGCAAAAACAAAACACAAGATGTATTATTATTCTACACATCATGCCGATCCGCCCCCTCAGCTTGATTTGTCAACAAAAACAAAACACAAGATGTATTATTATTCTACACATCATGCCGATCCGCCCCCTCAGCTTGATTTGTCAGCAAAAACAAAACACAAGATGTATTATTATTCTACACATCATGCCGATCCGCCCCCTCAGCTTGATTTGTCAGCAAAAACAAAACACAAGATGTATTATTATTCTACACATCATGCCGATCCGCCCCCTCAGCTTGATTTGTCAGCAAAAACAAAACACAAGATGTATTATTATTCTACACATCATGCCGATCCGCCCCCTCAGCTTGATTTGTCAGCAAAAACAAAACACAAGATGTATTATTATTCTACACATCATGCCGATCCGCCCCCTCAGCTTGATTTGTCAGCAAAAACAAAACACAAGATGTATTATTATTCTACACATCATGCCGATCCGCCCCCTCAGCTTGATTTGTCAGCAAAAACAAAACACAAGATGTATTATTATTCTACACATCATGCCGATCCGCCCCCTCAGCTTGATTTGTCAGCAAAAACAAAACACAAATTGAGAAATTCAAGGTTTTTCTTGTTCTAGGTTTTTTTTGTGACAACCCACACCTTTCTTACTCCTCTGTCCTTGGCGTCCCAAAGAACAACATGATCTCACTCATAACTCATCGGATCACACCAGGTAGAAACTAGCACTAACCACAGATCTAGGATCAGATTACTCTACCGTCAATGGTAACTATTTACCATTAGGTGGGTGAAATAACCCCTGATCCTGTATCAGCGGTTATGGGTAAATTCTACCACCACCTGTGAGAACAACGCATGGCCATCTCATATAAGACCGGGCTAACACTATAAAGCTCACTATACCGCAGGTCAACTCCCCCTCCATCGACTGCTGAGACGATGCTCGCTACCTCATTTATATTTTCCTCTGGTTCACAACATCTTTTCATATGGATGCTGATGCATGTCGGTCTCAATTTAGAATAAATGAATGCATTAAGCGAAATGGAGAGAGATGCATGCCAGTGTTTATTTTGATGAATGCAGAGAGAGAATGTGAAGCAATTCAGAGTTAGACTGACAGACATAATTGCAGAAAAAGATGGAAAGAGATAATGGATAGAGTTAAATGAAGGACCAGAATTTTTCCTGATTAGGTCATAGTCAGGAAAATCTCAGGGCCCAAATAATGAGGGATAGAAAGAGGCAGGGAGTGTGTGTGTGTGTGTGTGTGTCAGCCTGCTGAGTGTCCCTGTGTATGTGTTCCTGTCTGTCTGTCCGTGGGTGTGTAGACAACCAGGACCCGTCATTGAACAGTCTGTCAGTGATGACAGCCCAGGAGCCCAGGAGCACCATGTCTCATGACTCCCGCTCCCAGCAGAGTGGCCAGAGTGGCTGGATCAACACCTACCCTCTGTCCTCTGGCATGTCCACCGCCTCCAAGAAGTCAGGTAACACAACACACACGCCCACAGACAGACGCAATGCGCTCACACACACACACCCTGAGATCTGACCATGTCCTTCCTGTCCCCAGGCATGTCTAAGAAGAGTAACAGAGGGACTCAGCTCCATAAGTACTACATGAAGCGTCGGACCCTGCTGCTGGCCTTACTGGTGACATTCTGGAGACTTTGACAAAGACATTAACATTGACTCTCCCTCCAGGCTATTCAATTACATTTTGTTGCTAGGACTGATGTGCTTTCTCTCTCGCCCCCCCCCCCCCCCCCCCCCCCCCCTTCTCTAGGCCAGTGAGATTGAGCGGTTGACTACCTGGTACAACCCTCTGTGCACCCAGGAGTTGGCCATCGCTACAGAACAGTCCGTGGAGACCAGCATCGCCAACTGGAGGTCCAAGTACATCAGCCTCAGTGAGAAACAGTGGAAAGACAACGTCAACCTGGCCTGGGGTATATCTCCTTACCTGGCTATGCAGCTACCAGCCAGGTACACACACATACACCCTGGTTAGGATTTGTTTGGGAAAAGCTTTGGATTCATTCCACCTCTAACTTTTGTTGTCAGGTTTAAGAACAGCGTTTGGGTTAACCCTCTCGTTCTGTATGTTCAGGTTTAAGAACAGCGTTTGGGTTAACCCTCTCGTTCTGTATGTTCAGGTTTAAGAACAGCGTTTGGGTTAACCCTCTCGTGTCTGTATGTTCAGGTTTAAGAACAGCGTTTGGGTTAACCCTCTCGTTCTGTATGTTCAGGTTTAAGAACAGCGTTTGGGTTAACCCTCTCGTGTCTGTATGTTCAGGTTTAAGAACAGCGTTTGGGTTAACCCTCTCGTTCTGTATGTTCAGGTTTAAGAACAGCGTTTGGGTTAACCCTCTCGTTCTGTATGTTCAGGTTTAAGAACAGCGTTTGGGTTAACCCTCTCGTGTCTGTATGTTCAGGTTTAAGAACAGCGTTTGGGTTAACCCTCTCGTTCTGTATGTTCAGGTTTAAGAACAGCGTTTGGGTTAACCCTCTCGTTCTGTATGTTCAGGTTTAAGAACAGCGTTTGGGTTAACCCTCTCGTTCTGTATGTTCAGGTTTAAGAACAGCGTTTGGGTTAACCCTCTCGTGTCTGTATGTTCAGGTTTAAGAACAGCGTTTGGGTTAACCCTCTCGTGTCTGTATGTTCAGGTTTAAGAACAGCGTTTGGGTTAACCCTCTCGTTCTGTATGTTCAGGTTTAAGAACAGCGTTTGGGTTAACCCTCTCGTTCTGTATGTTCAGGTTTAAGAACAGCGTTTGGGTTAACCCTCTCGTTCTGTATGTTCAGGTTTAAGAACAGCGTTTGGGTTAACCCTCTCGTTCTGTATGTTCAGGTTTAAGAACAGCGTTTGGGTTAACCCTCTCGTTCTGTATGTTCAGGTTTAAGAACAGCGTTTGGGTTAACCCTCTCGTTCTGTATGTTCAGGTTTAAGAACAGCGTTTGGGTTAACCCTCTCGTTCTGTATGTTCAGGTTTAAGAACAGCGTTTGGGTTAACCCTCTCGTTCTGTATGTTCAGGTTTAAGAACAGCGTTTGGGTTAACCCTCTCGTTCTGTATGTTCAGGTTTAAGAACAGCGTTTGGGTTAACCCTCTCGTGTCTGTATGTTCAGGTTTAAGAACAGCGTTTGGGTTAACCCTCTCGTGTCTGTATGTTCAGGTTTAAGAACAGCGTTTGGGTTAACCCTCTCGTTCTGTATGTTCAGGTTTAAGAACAGCGTTTGGGTTAACCCTCTCGTTCTGTATGTTCAGGTTTAAGAACAGCGTTTGGGTTAACCCTCTCGTTCTGTATGTTCAGGTTTAAGAACAGCGTTTGGGTTAACCCTCTCGTTCTGTATGTTCAGGTTTAAGAACAGCGTTTGGGTTAACCCTCTCGTTCTGTATGTTCAGGTTTAAGAACAGCGTTTGGGTTAACCCTCTCGTTCTGTATGTTCAGGTTTAAGAACAGCGTTTGGGTTAACCCTCTCGTTCTGTATGTTCAGGTTTAAGAACAGCGTTTGGGTTAACCCTCTCGTTCTGTATGTTCAGGTTTAAGAACAGCGTTTGGGTTAACCCTCTCGTTCTGTATGTTCAGGTTTAAGAACAGCGTTTGGGTTAACCCTCTCGTTCTGTATGTTCAGGTTTAAGAACAGCGTTTGGGTTAACCCTCTCGTGTCTGTATGTTCAGGTTTAAGAACAGCGTTTGGGTTAACCCTCTCGTTCTGTATGTTCAGGTTTAAGAACAGCGTTTGGGTTAACCCTCTCGTTCTGTATGTTCAGGTTTAAGAACAGCGTTTGGGTTAACCCTCTCGTTCTGTATGTTCAGGTTTAAGAACAGCGTTTGGGTTAACCCTCTCGTTCTGTATGTTCAGGTTTAAGAACAGCGTTTGGGTTAACCCTCTCGTTCTGTATGTTCAGGTTTAAGAACAGCGTTTGGGTTAACCCTCTCGTTCTGTATGTTCAGGTTTAAGAACAGCGTTTGGGTTAACCCTCTCGTTCTGTATGTTCAGGTTTAAGAACAGCGTTTGGGTTAACCCTCTCGTTCTGTATGTTCAGGTTTAAGAACAGCGTTTGGGTTAACCCTCTCGTTCTGTATGTTCAGGTTTAAGAACAGCGTTTGGGTTAACCCTCTCGTTCTGTATGTTCAGGTTTAAGAACAGCGTTTGGGTTAACCCTCTCGTTCTGTATGTTCAGGTTTAAGAACAGCGTTTGGGTTAACCCTCTCGTTCTGTATGTTCAGGTTTAAGAACAGCGTTTGGGTTAACCCTCTCGTTCTGTATGTTCAGGTTTAAGAACAGCGTTTGGGTTAACCCTCTAGTTCTGTATGTTCAGGTTTAAGAACAGCGTTTGGGTTAACCCTCTCGTTCTGTATGTTCAGGTTTAAGAACAGCGTTTGGGTTAACCCTCTCGTTCTGTATGTTCAGGTTTAAGAACAGCGTTTGGGTTAACCCTCTCGTTCTGTATGTTCAGGTTTAAGAACAGCGTTTGGGTTAACCCTCTCGTTCTGTATGTTCAGGTTTAAGAACAGCGTTTGGGTTAACCCTCTCGTTCTGTATGTTCAGGTTTAAGAACAGCGTTTGGGTTAACCCTCTCGTTCTGTATGTTCAGGTTTAAGAACAGCGTTTGGGTTAACCCTCTCGTTCTGTATGTTCAGGTTTAAGAACAGCGTTTGGGTTAACCCTCTCGTTCTGTATGTTCAGGTTTAAGAACAGCGTTTGGGTTAACCCTCTCGTTCTGTATGTTCAGGTTTAAGAACAGCGTTTGGGTTAACCCTCTCGTTCTGTATGTTCAGGTTTAAGAACAGCGTTTGGGTTAACCCTCTCGTTCTGTATGTTCAGGTTTAAGAACAGCGTTTGGGTTAACCCTCTCGTTCTGTATGTTCAGGTTTAAGAACAGCGTTTGGGTTAACCCTCTCGTTCTGTATGTTCAGGTTTAAGAACAGCGTTTGGGTTAACCCTCTCGTGTCTGTATGTTCAGGTTTAAGAACAGCGTTTGGGTTAACCCTCTCGTGTCTGTATGTTCAGGTTTAAGAACAGCGTTTGGGTTAACCCTCTCGTGTCTGTATGTTCAGGTTTAAGAACAGCGTTTGGGTTAACCCTCTCGTGTCTGTATGTTCAGGTTTAAGAACAGCGTTTGGGTTAACCCTCGTGTCTGTATGTTCAGGTTTAAGAACAGCGTTTGGGTTAACCCTCTCGTGTCTGTATGTTCAGGTTTAAGAACAGCGTTTGGGTTAACCCTCTCGTGTCTGTATGTTCAGGTTTAAGAACAGCGTTTGGGTTAACCCTCTCGTGTCTGTATGTTCAGGTTTAAGAACAGCGTTTGGGTTAACCCTCTCGTGTCTGTATGTTCAGGTTTAAGAACAGCGTTTGGGTTAACCCTCTCGTTCTGTATGTTCAGGTTTAAGAACGATGTGATCGTGGCTGAGGTGACCCGGCTGGTAAGGCTGGACCCTGGAGCGGTCAGCGACGTACCTGAGGCTGTCAAGGTGAGTCACTGTTGATCTACAGGTCATCTGCAACACAGGAGTGGCCAATGCTTATGATACCTCAAATAGGTTTTTATGAAAGACATGTTTTTTTATGTCAGAGCCAAACAGTTCAGGATTAGAAGTGATGGTGTTTCAATTTACCAAAATGTATTTGTGTTCCAGTTCCTGGTGACATGGCACACCATTGATGCAGATTCTCCAGAGCTGAGTCATATCCTGTGTTGGGCTCCTGCTGACCCTCCCACCGGCCTGTCCTACTTCTCTTCCATGTACCCCCCGCACCCCCTTACTGCTCAGTACGGGGTCAAAGTACTACGGTCCTTTCCTCCGGTACGACACACACTTCATAGACACACACACACTATGGCCGTTTCTTCTGGTACGAAACACACACACACACTATGGCCGTTTCCTCTGGTACGAAACACACACACACTATGGCCGTTTCCTCTGGTACGAAACACACACACACTATGGCCGTTTCCTCTGGTACGAAACACACACACACTATGGCCGTTTCCTCTGGTACGAAACACACACACACTATGGCCGTTTCCTCTGGTACGAAACGCACACACACACTATGGCCGTTTCCTCTGGTACGAAACACACACGCACACTATGGCCGTTTCCTCTGGTACGAAACACACACGCACACTATGGCCGTTTCCTATGGTACGAAACACGCACACACACACTATGGCCGTTTCCTCTGGTACGAAACACACACACACACACTATGGCCGTTTCCTCTGGTACGAAACACACACACACACACTATGGCCGTTTCCTCTGGTACGAAACACACACACACACACTATGTCCGTTTCCTCTGGTACGAAACACACACACTATGGCCGTTTCCTCTGGTACGAAACACACACACACACACTATGGCCGTTTCCTCTGGTACGACACACACACACTATGGCCGTTTCCTCTGGTATGAAACACACACACTATGGCCGCTTCCTCTGGTACGACACACACACACTATGGCCGTTTCCTCTGGTACGAAACACACACACATTATGGCCGTTTCCTCTGGTACGAAACACACACACTGGCCGTTTCCTCTGGTACGAAACACACACACTATGGCCGTTTCCTCTGGTACGAAACACACACACTATGGCTGTTTCCTCTGGTACGAAACACACACACTATGGCCGTTTCCTCTGGTATGAAACACACACACTATGGCCGTTTCCTCTGGTACGAAACACACACACTATGGCCGTTTCCTCTGGTACGAAACACACACACTATGGCCGTTTCCTCTGGTACGACACACACACACACACTATGGCCGTTTCCTCTGGTACGACACACACACACACACACACACACTATGGCCGTTTCCTCTGGTACGACACACACACACTATGGCCGTTTCCTCTGGTACGACACACACACACACACGCACACTATGGCTGTTTCCTCTGGTATGAAACACACACACTATGGCCGTTTCCTCTGGTACGACACACACACACTATGGCCGTTTCCTCTGGTACGACACACACACACACTATGGCCGTTTCCTCTGGTACGACACACACACACACTATGGCCGTTTCCTCTGGTACGAAACGCACACACTATGGCCGTTTCCTCTGGTATGAAACACACACACACTATGGCCGTTTCCTCTGGTATGAAACACACACTATACCGTCACTAATCTATCTCAATCTCTAGGATGCCATCCTGTTCTACATTCCTCAGATTGTTCAGGCCCTGCGCTATGACAAGGTGAGTGACACGACATTTAACTAGCTGCTGTGTTTCTACATTACCGTGTGTGTTTGGTTTTTACTTTCCTTGTGGGGAACAGAAGTCCTAACAAGGATAGTAAAGCAAGTACCATTTAGACAGGTGGAGACATTTTACCACTAGGAAACATGCTATTTTAGAGGTCAGGGTTAGCTTAAGGTTTAGGGGTAGGTGTAGGGGTAAGGAAAAATAGGGTATCAATTGTTTTTAGTAAAACAAGTGTGTGTATGTCTGTATTTGATTGGCAGATGGGGTATGTGAGGGAGTACATCCTGTGGGCGGCCCAGAAGTCTCAGCTGTTGGCCCACCAGTTCATCTGGAACATGAAGACTAACATCTACCTGGACGAGGAGGCACACCATAAAGACCGTGAGACACATACGTACCCACACTCTCATACTCACTCACTCACACTTACTTGCACACTCACACACTTACCACTCCTCACACTCTCTCTTCCCTCCTCTCTCTTCCCTCCTCTCTCTTCCCTCCTCTCTCCGTGTAGCCGACATCGGGGATCTGCTGGAGGAGATGGTTGAGGAGATAATAGGTGCTCAGTCTGGTGCAGCTAAAGACTTCTTCCAGAGAGAGTTTGACTTCTTTGACAAAATCACCAACGTATCTGCCATCATCAAGTAAGACTAACAAATCTAATCACAACTCCAGTCCCTATAGTCCACTACTGTCAACCAACTAGTTTCTGGATATGAAAGTGTTGATGTTTTTATTAGGCCCACCCCAAAGGGAGATGAGAGGAAGAGGGCCTGTCTCAAAGCTCTGTCTGACATCAAAGTCCAGCAAGGTAACAACAGCTAGGAGACATCTATGTTGCTAGGTCTTTGGGTGCAGGTGCATGTTTGATTACAGTGAGGTGTATGTGAATAGTTTTGACTTAGGTGTTTTTACCTCTAAGCAGTTGATTCCTGTATCTGTGATTTGTGCTATGTGGAAGCAGTAGTCACTGTTTGTGTCTGTCCATCTCGCCCCCTCCCGGTGGCCATCCTCCAGGCTGCTACCTGCCCAGTAATCCAGAGGCCATCGTATTGGACATTGACTACAAGTCTGGAACACCAATGCAGAGGTACTCACTCACTGATTCTATTCATTTGATTGATTGATTTCATGCCTGACAAAGACCTTCCAGTTGGAACGTTGCAATAAAGTACACAGGAGCATTCAATGGTGTGTGGATATCTATTCCTTTATGCTATTTCAAAAAAAGGAATAGAAACCCTTCTCACAGGATCTATGTCTGACTGCTGTCTCCGTTCTCTCCCAGTGCTGCCAAGGCCCCGTACCTGGCTAAGTTCAAGGTGAAGCGTTGTGGGGTCAGTGAGCTGGAGAAAGAGGGTCTGCGTTGTCAGACTGACTCCCAGGACGTGGAGTCGGGTGAAGATGTAGCTCGCAGGATCGTCTGGCAGGCCGCCATCTTTAAAGTGGGAGACGACTGCAGACAGGTAGGATAGATAGACCAACACATGCGCATACACACGCCACAAGCATATTTTACATACTCAGCGCTTATAAACTATTTATTTTTCAATCAGCATATTTTAGAATTTTCTTTTCCTCTCTCTCCCTCCCTGCCCAGGACATGCTGGCTCTCCAGATCATTGGTCTGTTTAAGAACATCTTCCAACTTGTGGGTCTGGACCTGTTTGTGTTTCCCTACAGAGTTGTGGCTACTGCCCCTGGGGTATGTACACTTCTCCCCTACACCAGGGCTAGGCTGATAGATTCAGTCGCAGGGACATTTTTGTTGGGAGTGAATGGTTCAGGGTTCTGGGAAAAATGTTAGTCAATTTTCAGTGTAGAAATTATTATAACTATGCCCAAAAAGATATTCGTACTTCCAAATACAATAATTTCATACCTTGATTACATTGAGACACGATCACATGTCTCTTTTTGTATTTGTAGGAATACTTGGACAGATTTTCTAAATTCAACTCATTTTTAGCTTAATTCCTGGTGATTTTAGTCTTTCTTGAGCAAAAACTAAAATCCCCACTTTTGGGGGGAGGGCATAATTACTAGTGGGCCGGTTTTGGCCCACAGGCAGCCTGTTTCTGTCCTGTGCCCTACATCCTACCTCCTATACCCTAACCCCTGCACCCTAATCTTTATTAACCTTAATCTTTGTCTTGTTCTGTGCAGTGTAGCATCACAGTAATGGTTTTCCTGTCTCTGTGTCCAGTGTGGTGTGATTGAGTGTATCCCAGACTGTAAATCCCGTGACCAACTGGGCAGACAGACAGACTTTGGGATGTATGACTACTTCAGAAACCAGTATGGAGATGAGTCCACTCTGGCCTTCCAGAAGGTGAGATGACTGTGCTGTCCTACGACCCCTAAACTCTGACCCCTGACCTGATCCTCGTCTGTGCCATTATTCTTAATGAATCAGAAATGATAGATTATTAAAAAAAGAGAAATACTCTTTGAGTACATACAGTACGTCATTACAATGGATCTGTTGCCTTAATAAACATATGTCAACTATTTTACTTCACCAACATGGTTAATACAAGGTACTTCCTAATCTCTCCCTCTCTCATTCCCCTCCTCTCCAGGCGAGGTATAACTTCATCCGTAGTATGGCTGCTTACAGCCTGCTGCTCTTCCTGCTACAAATCAAAGATAGACACAACGGGAACATCATGCTGGACAGCAAGGGACACCTTATCCACATAGGTAAAAAATAATCCACATTGGTACACAATCAACCATCCTTAACCTCATCCAAAACATCATCCACATAGGAACACGATCATCCACATAGGAACACGACCATCCTTAACCTCATCCAAAACATCCTCCACATAGGAACACGACCATCCTTAACCTCATCCAAAACATCATCCACATAGGAACACGACCATCCTTAACCGCATCCAAAACATCATCCACATTGGTACACAATCAACCATCCTTAACTTCATCCAAAACATCATCCACATGGAAACACAATCATCCTGAACTTAATCCAAAACATCATCCACATAGGAACACGACCATCCTTAAGCTCATCCAAAACATCATCCACATAGGAACACGACCATCCTTAACCTCATCCAAAACATCATCCACATAGGAACACGACCATCCTTAACCTCATCCAAAACATCATCCACATAGGAACACGACCATCCTTAACCTCATCCAAAACATCATCCACATAGGAACACGACCATCCTGAACTTCATCCAAAACATCAGCCACACAATCAATCATTAATTTAATACAGCAATGTGGATATCTTTTATCTCTTTGTGACAATAAATATATGAATTGAATTTATAATCGTTGTCTAAAACAGCATCTTCTTTCAGACTTTGGCTTCATGTTTGAGAGTTCTCCTGGTGGTAACCTGGGCTGGGAGCCGGACATCAAGCTGACCGATGAGATGGTGATGATCATGGGAGGCAAGATGGAAGCCACTCCCTTCAAATGGTTCATGGAGCTGTGTGTCAGGGGTTACCTGGCTGTCAGGTAAGAGTGTGTGGGTGGGGTCTTAATCTTATTTGCATCTAAACGGTCTTTCTATGGGTTAATTCTATTTTTGTTACACCTCTCTCAGGCCCTACATGGATGCAGTGGTGTCTCTAGTCACTCTGATGCTGGACACTGGACTACCGTGCTTCAGAGGACAGACCATCAAACTGCTCAAGTCAGTACATCAATAAACCACATGGGAGCATAAATTAGGTTGTGCCAAGTCTCGTGACCATTTCTGACCATGTCTGTGTTCACAGGCAGCGGTTCAACCCCAGTATGAGTGAGAAGGAGGCGGCTGCTTTCATCATCAAGGTCATCCAGAGCTGCTTCCTCAGCAGCAGGTAACACCAATGGCCCTGTACCATTCCAGTTCCTTTCCTCACTCAATGGCCCTGTACCATTTCAGCTCCTTTCCTCACTCAATGGCCCTGCTCCCATTCCAGTCTCTCGCTCCTTTCCTTACCCCTATGGCCCCAACTCGGCCACAGGAAATATCCATAATGCTAACTGTCTATATACACATGCTGACTGTCTGTTTTCTGTCTTTCCTCAGGAGCAAGACCTATGATATGCTTCAGTATTACCAGAACCAGATCCCATACTGAAGACCTGCTGCAATATTATCACATACCTGTCTGATATGAGTTCTTATTCCTTATATAGGCAGTAACCTCTTCTTTAGACTATGTAAGGTCAGAGGTTGTCCTATATACTAAGTAATATCCTTGGCTTGCTAGCCAGCTAGCGTCCAGCAACTTATGCACTTTATAGATCGCTGTATTTCACCCACCTGATTGAACCCTGATCAAGAGCTGTTATGCTAGACTAGAGAAATCACACTAACCAATCAACCAAACAACCAATCACACAACCTGTAACTGAACTCCAATACAATCAGCAAATCCCACGATCATAATCCATATATCACGTATCAATGTCTTGATGCAATCACATAGTGGATGTGAGTGTCCCCGTCCTGTAGTCAAAAGTGATGAGTAGATATTTTCTCTGGGGACATTTCTAATGGTGGAGCTAGTGACTATATCTGTCTTGAGTCAGTCACATACTGTGTGTGTATCCGCCCCAAGGTTGGTGGGTCCAGTACAGAATAAACCAGTGTTGTTTACCAAATAACCCACTAACTCTGCATGTCTCATGACCAGACCTTCTAGCAGTTACATGGATTTAGTAGCATTCTTAAACAGGTGTGTGTGAGATTCTGTTTGGAGACATTCCTCTTTCTGCACAAAGAAAGATTTTATTCACCTTCAATCCTGTAGTTGAATCTCCGGGATTTGTGTTTAGTATTACAATGGTGGTGGTGATTTTACAATGACAACGAAGACCCAAAAAGCCATTTCTCTAAGCGTTGGCACAAACAGAAGGGTGGTATTACATGACAACTATACTCCTCTGATGTTATGTTAGACGTTACCTTCTTAATGTGTGTCAACATAGGAGATTACTGTCATAATCTCTTCAGAAACCCTTCTGTTTATGAATATATTTTACTTGGTAGTCTGTAAAGATAATTCATCTTACATCTATCATTTTAGATGAGATGGTATGTATTATTTTTGATCTGAATGGATATGTTATTATTTTACTTAGGGTATTTCATCTTAAACATCCATGTATGTATTACAGAGTATGTTTGTAATATAACGTGGGCGGCAGGTCAGCTAGCGGCGAGGAACCGAAAGGTCGCTGGTTTGAATGCCCCCAGCTGACTAGGTGAGGTATCTACCAATGTGCCCTTGAGCAAGACACTTATTCATAGTGACTTACAGGAGCAATTAGGGTTAGGAGTGTCTGCTAAATGAGTAGAAATTGACATGTGAAGTATATTACGGTGTACTGTATTTCAGGGCTCTACAGTGTAACCATTTTACTCACATATGCGCCTAAATGTTCTGCTGTGTGACCTGGAGGTTAAATGTAGGCGTACCAGTGCACCTAGAAAAATTTTAAGGATTCTAGCTTTAATACTTCAAATATTTTTCATTGTGCGTATTAATTTCTTTGTGTGCTTACATTTTTCAACTTAGGTGCGCACATGCTCATTGTAAAAAAAGATCAGCGTAGAGCCCTGCTATGTACTGTAGGTTGTAATGGCTAACAGGACATGCATTTCAGACCAATGGGATGATAAAGAGCTGTTCCATTATTAGTATTTTTATTGGACTGTTGTATTGTGATAAAGTACTGAAACATAAACCCCAGTTTGTGTGTCATTTTATCTATACTGAACAAAAATAGAAATGCAACAATTTCAACTGTGTTACTGAGTTACAGTTCATATAAGGAATTCAGTCAATTGAATTAAATTCCTTAGGCCCTTATCTATGGATTTCACATGACTGGGCAGGGGTGCAGCCAAGGGTGGGCCTGGGAGGGCATAGGCCCACCCACTTGGGAGCCAGGACCAGCCAATCAGAATTAGTTTTTCCCACAAGGGCTTTGTTAAAGACAAAAATACTCCTCAGCACACCCACCCTCCCCCGTCAGACTATCCCGCAGGTGCAGCCAGATGTGGAGATCCTGGGCTGGCATGGTTACACGTGGTCTTCGGTTGTGAGGTCGGTTGGACATACTGCCAAATACTCTAAAACGACGTGAGGTGACTTATGGTAGAGAAATTAACATTAAACAAAAGTCAACTCTAAAATGTGAAGTTCTCACACAACACAATGCCACAGATGTCTCAAGTCTTGAGGGAGTGTGCAATTGGCATGCTGACTGCAGGAATGTCCACCAGAGCTGTTGCCAGAGAATTTAATGTTTGTTTCTCTACCATAAGCCGAAAATAATTGCATATTATCGATGGCAATATGAATGCACAGAGATACCGTCACATGATCTTGAGGTCCATTGTCGTGCCATTCATCCGCCGCCATTCATGTTTCAGCATGATAATGCACGGACCCATGTCTCAAGGATCTGTATACAATTCCTGGAAGCTGAAAATGTCCCAGTTCTTCCATGGCCTGCATAGTCACCAGACATATCACCCATTGAACATGTTTGGGATGCTGTGGATCGACGTGTACGACGAGTGTTCCAGATCCTGCCAATATCCAGCAACTTCGCCCAGCCATTGAAGAGGAGTGGGACAACATTCCATGGGCCATAATCAACAGCCTGATCAACTCTGCAAATGAGATGTGTCGTGCTGCATGAGGCAAATGGTGGTTACACCAGATACTGACTGGTTTTCTGATCCACTCCCCTACTTAATTTTTAAGGTAGGAATCCATTCAGGCCAAAGAGTTCAATCTTGGTTTCATCAGACCAGAAAATCTTGTTTCTCATGGTCTGAGAGTCTTTAGGTGCCTTTTGGCAAACTCCAAGTGGGCTGTCATGTGCCTTTTACTGAGGATTGGCTTCCATCTGGTCACTCTACCATAAACGCCTGATTGGTGGAGTGTTGCAGAGATGGTTGTCCTTCTATAAGTTTTTCCCATCTCCACAGAGGAACTGGAGGTCTGTCAACGTGACCACCATTCTCCCCCGATTGCTCAGTTTGGCCGGGCGGCCAGCTCTAGGCATAGTCTTGGAGATTCCAAACTTTTTCCATTTAAGAATGATGGCGGCCACTGTGTTCTTGGGAGCCTTCAATGCTGCAGACATGTTTTGGTACCCTTTCCTAGATCTGTGCCTTTACACGATCCTGTCTCGGAGCTCTACGGACAATTCCTTCGACCTCATGGCTTGGTTTTTGCTCTGACATGCACTGTCAACTGTGGGACCTTTTATAGACAGGTTTGTGCCTTTCCAAATCATGTCCAATCAATTGAATTTACAACAGGTGGACTCCAATCAAGTTGTAGAAACATCGCAAGGATGATCATTGGAAACAGTATGCACCTGAGCTCAATTTTGAGTCTCAAAGCAAACAATCTGAATACTTATGTAAATAAGGTATTTCTGTACTTTATTTCTAATAAATGTGCAAACATTATTAAAAACCTGTTTGTTTCTTTGTCATTATGGGGTTTTGTGTGTAGATTGATGAGGGAAAAATTAAATGAATCCATTTTACAACAAGGCTGTAACGTAACAAAACGTGGAAAAAGTGAAGGGATCTGAATACTATGTACACTCAAAACACCTTTGTCTGGATAGATAAAAATGGCAGCAGACTGCTTGGCATGGCAACACCAAGTATTCCAAGTCACAAGCCTCCTTGGGGATCAATGAGCCAACTGGGAGGCTCCAACCCTGGACTCTGTCACCCTCTCCTTAGCTCGACAACTTTGCCCCCGCTGTGGTATAAATTGCCCCTCAAGGATTGTGTCATATAGTGTATCTGTCACCAACAGATTCATATCTGTATTCCCAGTCATGTGAAATCCATAGATTAGGGACAAATTAATTTGGTTGATTTCCTTATATGAACTGTAACTCAGAAAATCTTTGAAATTGTTGCAGGTTGCACTTATATTTTAGTTCAGTGTAAAATTTGTTAACATATTTGACAACTTTCCAGTCAACAAGCTAATTGTTTGGATTTAAACACCAGATAAGATCCTCCTACATCCTCATCTCCCATCTACTGGGTAATGGCTAGAAGGGATCCAGCTTTTGTCGAATTAACCTCAGATTTGACTATTCATAGCAGGTTAGGAGAATTTACACAGCAGGTTATCATAATTATTTTAAGATTAGGAAGGATTAGGGTCAATAAAAATGCAAATAAATCTACTTCAGACCTTCATTTGATAAAGGCTGGATCTCTTCTAGCCATGATCCATCTACTAGACCAAAGGCTGGACCAAAAACTACAGAAATTTCAGCAACTATCACTCACCACACCCAACATAGCTAGCACATAACATTCTGAGAAACATATGTTTTTTACAGCTGGGGTGAGAGCGTGGTTGTCCTATGGTTATTTTGCATACAACCTTCGCACAATGTTCTGGGAATGGTGCTTGATACCCAGCTAGCACATAACATTCTGAAAAACATATGTTTCTTAGGTGGGAATTTCAGTACTTCAGCATAATTTTTCCTACAGGTTTCCTCCTAGTTCTATTTAAAGTCATGTTCTCAGAACGTTAAGAAACGGCGTTCTTATGTGGGAATTTCAGTACTTCAGCATAATGTTTTCTGCAGATTTCCTCGTGGTTCTATTTAAAGTCAAGTTCTCATTGTTCCAAGAATATTAAGAAACAATGATCTTCTGTGGGAATTTCAGTACTTCAACATAACGTTTCCTACAGGTTTCCTCATGGTTCTATTTAAAGTAATGTTCTCACAAGATTTCCATAAACACCACAAGAAAACATGAGTAAACGTTCAAAGAACATTCTAGAAATGATTTCATTCTCAGCATCAACAAACTCTCTCAAACCTTTATGTACAGCACCTCCAATGTATTGAGCTGTTGTAGACTTCTGACCTGTGCGGTTGCTTGTAAATTTTGATTTAGGCCTTTTTTGGAAGCTAATACCAGCCGTAATGGGAGTAAATGAAGATCGTTGCTCAATGAAACTTCATATTTGGGTCATTCCTACTATCTTTTGAAAGTGCAGTCGCAAAAACCATCAAGCGCTACGATGAAACTGGCTCTCATGAGGACTGCCACAGGAAAGGAAGACCCAGAGTTACCTTTGCTGCAGAGGATAAGTTCATTAGAGTTACCAGCCTCAGAAATTGCAGCCCAAATAAATCCTTCACAGAGTTCAAGTAACAGACACATCTCAACATCAACTGTTCAGAGGAGACTGTGTGAATCAGGCCTTCATGATCAAATTGCTGCAAAGAAACCACTACTAAAGGACACCAATAAGAAGAGACTTGCTTGGGCCAAGAAACACAAGCAATGGACATTAGACCAGTGGAAATATGTCCTTTGGTCTGATGAGTCCAAATTTGAGATTTTTGGTTCCAACAGCCATGTCTTTGTGAGACACAGAGTAGGTGAATGGATGAGCTCTGCATGTGTGGTTCCCACTGTGAAATATGGAGGAGGAGGTGTGATGGTGTGGGGTGCTTTGCTGGTGACACTGTCTGTGATTTATTTAGAATTCAAGGCACACTTAACCAGTATGGCTACCACAGCATTCTGCAGCAATACACCATCCCATCTGGTTTGCACTTTTTAAAATGTTTTTATTTTACCTTTATTTAAGTTGGCAAGTCAGTTAAGAACAAATTCTTATTTTCAATGACAGCCTAGGAACGGTGGGTTAACTGCCTTGTTCAGGGGCAGAACAACAGATTTTTTTTAACATTTTCAGCTCTGGGATTTAATCTTGAAACCTTTCGGTTACTAGTCCAATGCTCTAACCACTAGGCTACCTGCCACTTAGTGGGACTATCATTTGTTTTTCAACGGGACAATGACCCAACACACCTCCAGGCTGTGTAAGTGCTATTTGACCAAGAATGAGAGTGCAGGACTCCTGCATCAGATTACCTGGCCTACACAATCACCTGACCTCAACCAAATTGAGATGGTTTGGGATGAGTTGGACCGCAGTGTCAAGGGAAAGCAGCCAACAAGTGCTCAGCATATGTGGGAACTCCTTCAAGACTGTTGGAAAAGCATTCCAGGTGAAGCTGGATGAGAGAATGCCAAGAGTGTGCAAAGCATTCCGGCGCCGACAGAGATGGCCGCCTCGCTTCGCGTTCCTAGGAAACTATGCAGTTTTTTGTTTTTTTACGTGTTATTTCTTACATTAGTACCCCAGCTCATCTTAGGTTTCATTACATACAGTCGAGAAGAACTACTGAATATAAGATCAGCATCAACTCACCATCAGTACTACCAAGAATATGTTTTTCGCGACGCGGATCCTGTGTTCTGCCTTACAAACAGGACAACTGAGTGGATTCCATGCAGCGACCCAAAAAAAAAACAACTCCGAAAAAGAGGGAAACGAGGCGGTCTTCTGGTCAGACTCCGGAGACGGGCACATCGTGCACCACTCCCTAGCATTCTTCTTGCCAATGTCCAGTCTCTTGACAACAAGGTTGATGAAATCCGAGCAAGGGTAGCATTCCAGAGGGACATCAGAGACTGTAACGTTCTTTGCGTCACGGAAACGTGGCTCACTGGAGAGACTCTATCCGAAGCGGTGCAGCCAACGGGTTTCTCCACACATCGCGCAGACAGAAACAAACAACTTTCTGGTAAGAAGAGGGGCGGCGGCGTATGCCTTATGACTAACGTGACATGGTGTGATGAAAGGAACATACAGGAACTCAAATCCTTCTGTTCACCTGATTTAGAATTCCTCACAATCAAATGTAGACCGCATTATCTACCAAGAGAATTCTCTTCGATTATAATCACAGCCGTATACATCCCCCCCCAAGCAGACACATCGATGGCTCTGAACGAACTTTATTTAACTCTTTGCAAACTGGAAACCATTCATCCGGAGGCTGCATTCATTGTAGCTGGGGATTTTAACAAGGCTAATCTGAAAACAAGACTCCCTAAATTTTATCAGCATATCGATTGCGCAACCAGGGGTGGAAAGACCTTGGATCATTGTTACTCTAACTTCCGCGACGCATATAAGGCCCTGCCCCGCCCCCCTTTCGGAAAAGCTGACCACGACTCCATTTTGTTGATCCCTGCCTACAGACAGAAACTAAAACAAGAGGCTCCCACGCTGAGGTCTGTCCAACGCTGGTCCGACCAAGCTGACTCCACACTCCAAGACTGCTTCCACCACGTGGACTGGGACATGTTTCGTATTGCGTCAGACAACAACATTGACGAATACGCTGATTCGGTGTGTGAGTTCATTAGAACGTGCGTTGAAGATGTCGTTCCCATAGCAACGATTAAAACATTCCCTAACCAGAAACCGTGGATTGATGGCAGCATTCGCGTGAAACTGAAAGCGCGAACCACTGCTTTTAATCAGGGGAAGGTGTCTGGTAACATGACCGAATACAAACAGTGCAGCTATTCCCTCCGCAAGGCTATCAAACAAGCTAAGCGTCAGTACAGAGACAAAGTAGAATCTCAATTCAACGGCTCAGACACAAGAGGCATGTGGCAGGGTCTACAGTCAATCACGGACTACAGGAAGAAATCCAGCCCAGTCACGGACCAGGATGTCCTGCTCCCAGGCAGACTAAACAACTTTTTTGCCCGCTTTGAGGACAATACAGTGCCACTGACACGGCCGGCAACGAAAACATGCGGTCTCTCCTTCACTGCAGCCGAGGTGAGTAAGACATTTAAACGTGTTAACCCTCGCAAGGCTGCAGGCCCAGACGGCATCCCCAGCCGCGCCCTCAGAGCATGCGCAGACCAGCTGGCCGGTGTGTTTACGGACATATTCAATCAATCCCTATACCAGTCTGCTGTTCCCACATGCTTCAAGAGGGCCACCATTGTTCCTGTTCCCAAGAAAGCTAAGGTAACTGAGCTAAACGACTACCGCCCCGTAGCACTCACTTCCGTCATCATGAAGTGCTTTGAGAGACTAGTCAAGGACCATATCACCTCCACCCTACCTGACACCCTAGACCCACTCCAATTTGCTTACCGCCCAAATAGGTCCACAGACGATGCAATCTCAACCACACTGCACACCGCCCTAACCCATCTGGACAAGAGGAATACCTATGTGAGAATGCTGTTCATTGACTACAGCTCGGCATTCAACACCATAGTACCCTCCAAGCTCGTCATCAAGCTCGAGACCCTGGGTCTCGACCCCGCCCTGTGCAACTGGGTACTGGACTTCCTGACGGGCCGCCCCCAGGTGGTGAGGGTAGGCAACAACATCTCCTCCCCGCTGATCCTCAACACTGGGGCCCCACAAGGGTGCGTTCTGAGCCCTCTCCTGTACTCCCTGTTCACCCACGACTGCGTGGCCACGCACGCCTCCAACTCAATCATCAAGTTTGCGGACGACACAACAGTGGTAGGCTTGATTACCAACAACGACGAGACGGCCTACAGGGAGGAGGTGAGGGCCCTCGGAGTGTGGTGTCAGGAAAATAACCTCACACTCAACGTCAACAAAACTAAGGAGATGATTGTGGACTTCAGGAAACAGCAGAGGGAACACCCCCCTATCCACATCGATGGAACAGTAGTGGAGAGGGTAGCAAGTTTTAAGTTCCTCGGCATACACATCACAGACAAACTGAATTGGTCCACTCACACAGACAGCATTGTGAAGAAGGCGCAGCAGCGCCTCTTCAACCTCAAGAGGCTGAAGAAATTTGGCTTGTCACCAAAAGCACTCACAAACTTCTACAGATGCACAATCGAGAGCATCCTGGCGGGCTGTATCACCGCCTGGTACGGCAACTGCTCCGCCCTCAACCGTAAGGCTCTCCAGAGGGTGGTGAGGTCTGCACAACGCATCACCGGGGGCAAACTACCTGCCCTCCAGGACACCTACACCACCCGATGTCACAGGAAGGCCATAAAGATCATCAAGGACATCAACCACCCGAGCCACTGCCTGTTCACCCCGCTATCATCCAGAAGGCGAGGTCAGTACAGGTGCATCAAAGCTGGGACCGAGAGACTGAAAAACAGCTTCTATCTCAAGGCCATCAGACTGTTAAACAGCCACCACTAACATTGAGTGGCTGCTGCCAACACACTGACACTGACTCAACTCCAGCCACTTTAATAATGGGAATTGATGGGAAATGATGTAAATATATCACTAGCCACTTTAAACAATGCTACCTTATATAATGTTACTTACCCTACATTATTCATCTCATATGCATACGTATATACTGTACTCTATATCATCGACTGTATCCTTATGTAATACATGTATCACTAGCCACTTTAAACTATGCCACTTTGTTTACATACTCATCTCATTTGTACATACTGTACTCGATACCATCTACTGTATCTTGCCTATGCTGCTCTGTACCATCACTCATTCATATATCCTTATGTACATATTCTTTATCCCCTTACACTGTGTACAAGACAGTAGTTTTGGAATTGTTAGTTAGATTACTTGTTGGTTATTACTGCATTGTCGGAACTAGAAGCACAAGCATTTCGCTACACTCGCATTAACATCTGCTAACCATGTGTATGTGACAAATAAAATTTGATTTGATTTGATTTGATTTGAAGCTGTCATCAAGGCAAAGGATGGCTACTTTGAAGAGTCTCAAATATAAAATATATTTAGATTTGTTTAAGACTTTTTTGATTACTTCTTGTAGAAGTTGAAGAATAGAGCTCGCCAGCTTGTAGTCCTAAAACCCGGAAATTAGTTATCCCCTGGTTCGTTCAGCCATTCCTATGGGATAAATATAGGGTTTAGGTCTGAGGTTAACACAGGTTTAAGAGATTTTATGTTTTGTTCTATGAGATAATGTCAGTCAGTTAACATGACCTTTATCAATTATAAAGCCTTTAGGGAAAGGGAATACCTAGTCAGTTGCACAACTGAATGCATCTTCTGCATTTAATCCAACCCCTCTGAATTAGAGAGGTGCTGAGTTCATCAAGGTCCATGTCATCAGCACCCAGGGAGCAGTTGTTGGGGGTTAACTACCTTGTGTCATGTATTGTCATGTTGTGTCTTGTTTCTGTCCTTTCCCTTCACCCTGTCTCCCTCTGCTGGTCGTTACTAGGTTACCGTTTCTTCCCCTCTTTCCCCCAGCTGTTCCTTGTCTTCTCTGACTACCTCATTCACCCCTTTTCCCACCTGTTCCCTTTTTCCCTCTGATTAGGTCCTCTATATCTCTCTCTGTTCCTGCTCCTGTCTTTGTCGGATTCTCGTTTGTGTTACTCATGCCTGAACCAGACTATCGTCGTGTTTGCTGCTACCTTGTCCTGTCCTGTCGGAATCTGCCTGTTCAGCTAACCTTGTCCTGTCCTGTCGGAATCTGCCTGTCCATCTGAGCCTACGTGTGTTTCGTCATTAAAGAAACTCTGTTTTGTTAATTCGCTTTTGGGTCCTCATTCACGCACCTGACACCTTGATCAAGGGTAGAACCAATCATTTCCCACCTTGCTGGCAATTAGAACAAGAGACCTTACGGTTGCTGGCCCAAGGCGCTTAGCCACTAGGCTACCTGCCCACCCCCAGCTGATATGAATTATGAAGCCTTTATGTGCCTTTGATAACATAAATGCTTCAAAATTCAGCAGTGACATTAGCTGATCAAGATTATCTCATAGAACAAAACGTAAGCCTATAAAACCTCATATGCTTGGGTTTACCACAGGCCGTATTTAAAGCGTTTATCCAAAAGCCCTACAAAACTCCATGTATTTTCCCATTTTTTCAACAAACTATAAGAGTTAGTGCCTACAAAAAGACACATGCCTATTGCTCTCTATAACACCCGGGGACATGGCAAAAACGCCTACATTCAGTTTTCAAAACACATAAAATTACCTTTCTAGAGCCACATTTTTGTGTTTTTAAGGTAAATGACACCTGCTCTTATATTTAAATAATTTTAGAATCCACATTTTACACTAAGTAAGATGTAATATTTCCTGGGGACAGAAACGGTATGGCATAGTAGGAATTACTAATTTGCTGATCAAATAAATATTTTAACATTCTAATGCTTGTCGAGCAGGTGAATCAGAGTTTGAATCGGAGCATTCTGGCCAATATTGGCCTACTGGTTCACTCCTGCCCCACACGCACCCTTTGCTCCTCCAGGTCCGTCTCCCTTCAGCAGCCCAGCAGCAGACTAAAAACTATGGGTGACAGGGCTTTCAGTTGCGCGGCTCCGCGGCTATGGAACGCACTTCCAGACACTATCATGGCTGCAGTCTATGTTCTCGTTAAACCACAGCTCAAGACCGTGCTGTTCAGAAAAGCTTTGAAGGACCTCTGCAGATCCTCCGGATCTGATGACACCTGTATATTGTCTGGGTTTTATGTTATGTGTTTTGTATTGTTTTTATTATTGTAATTATTTATATAGGCTATATAAAGATAATTTGCGCCCGATTATATGTGATAAAATGAAAATCAGAGGCCCGCACCCGACCCTAACCCCCACATATATAAAATGCAAATCAGAGAAAGATTTTTTTTTGACAGGACTTTTAGATAGGTCTATGTTTCTGTTTAATTTCCGACATTTTGGTAGGCTATTTGTTAGTCAATGTGTCTATAGATACACAGCTTCGCTTCTGTCATGATTTGTTGCCATAGAAGACTAAATAAACCCTTGCTCACCAGAATAATGTCATATATCGATAGAATGAATGCTTCAATCTAGTTGACATCGGTAAAGTTTGTTTTCTCGTTCTTCTTTCATCTCTGCTTCTCTCGCGCAGCAGCCGTTTAGGGACCGTGTAGAAATGCAATAAGCCTAGCAACAAAAAAAACGGGAAAGATTTTCCTTGCAAAATCTCCAGATGACATCTGTTTAACCAGTTTTAAGGAAATTAAAATCTATTAAAGGTCCCGAACAGTGAAAATCATGTTTTCATGAAATTGGATGCTCTTTGGATGCAGTTCATAGTAGGTTGACCCAAATATGAAAAATGACTGTTGCTGGTACATTTTCTGAAGAATGAAGACATCAGACAGCAGTGGCTGCTTTTCATTTCAGGTGGACAGGGTGCACCGAAAATGATTTGATGCACATTTCAATTGATTGTTATCATTTCACATTCCATCTCCTTTTGTCTTTCTACTTTCATCAAGCTGTAATGACAGACATCTACTCTGTCTGCACAGCTTCCCAGGCAACCAGCGCAGCAAGAATGTTGTGATACAAAATCAGCTTTCCGCAAGGCAAGCATGTGAAGACAAACCCAACATATTCTAAGTAATAGTTATATATTTCAAATCAATTAAGCTTTTCAGGCACACACATTCCAAATACAAACATTTCAAAGTTTCACCAAAAAGTACACAATCAAATAGTGTATATTTCAAATGGAGTACATAAAAAATACCTGAACACACATTGTAGAATGAGTAGATCCCTACATAAACAAATTGATAGCATCATAACAGTAAATCAAAGGAAATTCAATTCATTATCCATTTAACAAACATGTCCTTTTTCAAAAACATTACAGGCTATGTAGACAGGCTCCTGGATCTCCTCTTTAACAGGTCAACCTTGATCCAGCGCCATATGTGGGAAAGCTGCGCACGCTGTCCATTCCAGAACCCCTTTCTGCCCAGTGTGAGGCCTGACAAGTAGGAGGTCATATCTGTCACCCGTTCAATCTTGGAGATGACTGAAGCCAAGTGAGTGACTGAAGCCTGGTTTATTGAAGTGGGGTACGTGGGTTCCCCTCCTCTCCTGCTCCCCTCCCCATCAATCTCTGTAGTTGGTTGCCTTTCCTAAAGCCTAAGTAATTCACTTTTATGTGCAAGCCTATAGCTTGGGTCTCCAGATTTCATCCCTGCAAGGTTTTAAGGCCAGCATTTGAATAGCATGCTATGCTCATGCTTAGATTCAAGGTCAAATATGAGTAGAGACAAAAGTGCATAAAAAGGTAATTACGTTCCATTTAGGCACTTAACTCGGGTCGGAATTCCCCCTTATTGAATTAAACTCATTGTCCTTTTTTCCTCAGTGGGTCTAAGATTTTCTGCCCAAGTTCCCAAAAGCTTTTGGGAATTGGCATGTATTTGGCACGCTACAATATCTCTCTAAAGCGTAGAAGCACCTCGAAGTAGCAATAAGATATGTTAATAAATGTATGGATATATGAGTCAACCTGTGCATCACTAACGCTATCTAATGCTGCTCACCAGTGTCCAAAACACAGCGAAGGCTGGTCACCAGCAAAAACACAACAAAGGTTGGTCACCAACTAAAACAGATTGTTACATTTGAAATACCTTATTAGATCATCAGATTGTTTAGCATTACATGTACCTCCCCACTTCGCTTACCTCCATTGAAAATGAATGGGGCTCTGTTGTCTCATTACCCCCATTGTGTTACGTAGACATGCACTGTTAACCTGTATTTTCTTTGACCATTATTCCAGGGGGAGCGTTCGAAAATAAACACATTCATTGGACCAGCGCCATTGCTGATTGTACAGGACAAGCATTGAAAATGTGACCAGTGGTCGGGATATCAAGTAATAAAGAGGCTGTAGATAATAAAGGTTTATTAGATTAAAGCCGAAAATAAGGATATTTTATAGGTTTGGTTCTATGAGATAATCTTCAGCAGCTAACATACATACAGGCTACATACATAAAGCACATACAGGCTCCCTAATTCATAAAGGTCATATTAGCTGACTTATATTATCTAATAGAACAAAACATTTAAGATCTCCTATTTTTGGCGTTTATCCCAAAACCCTATTCTTTCCCCATTCAGTTTCCCTATAGCAACGGCTGAACGAACCAGAGCTAACTAATTTCAGTTTTTTAGGACTACAACTGGCAAGCTCTATGAGAGGCTTTGAGGACACCGGTCGGCCATATTGGTACTCCCCGGAAGAAGCGTGGTCCTCCACAGGAATGAATGTAATTCTACAGTATTTCAATTAAATGTTTCAAGGACAACATGTCATGTATTTAAGTATTTTTTTGTAGTATTGGGGACAGTAACATTGCAAAAAATGATAAATTAAGGAAAAAGTATCATTATTTTTCATATTACATTTTTATCTCACATAATATAATTTAAAAGTATGCATTAAACCTATTAAGGATCAGGCCCTTCTTTTTCATTTCTGCCTAAAATGACATACCCAAATCTGTAGCTCAAATCTGTAGCTATATTTAACCAGGTAGGCTAGTTGAGAACAAGTTCTCATTTGCAACTGCGACCTGGCCAAGATAAAGCGTAGCAATTCGACACATACAACAACACAGAGTGACACATGGAATAAACAAAACATACAGTCAATAATACAGTAGAACAAAAGAAAACAAAAAGTCTATATACAGTGAGTGCAAATGAGGTAAGTTAAGGAAATAAATAGGCCATGGTGGTCGAATTAATTACAATATAGCAATTAAACACTGGAATGGTAGATGTGCAGAAGATGAATGTGCAAGTAGAGATACTGGGTTGCAAAGGAGCAAGCTAAATAAATAAATAAATACAGTATGGGGATGAGGTAGGTAGATAGATGGGCTGTTTACAGATGGGCTATGTACAAGGTACAGTGATCTGTGAGCTGCTCTGACAGCTGGTGCTTAAAGCTAGTGAGGGAGATATGAGTCTCCAGCTTCAGAGATTTTTGCAGTTCGTTCCAGTCATTGGCAGCAGGAAGGAAAGACAACCAAAGGAGGAATTGGCTTTGGGGGTGACCAGTGAGATATACCTGCTGGAGCGCGCACTAAGAGTGGGTGCTGCAATGGTGACCAGTGAGCTGAGATAAGGCAGGGACCTAGCAGAGACTTGTTGATAACCTGGAGCCAGTGGGTTTGGCGACGAGTATGAAGCGAGGGCCAACCAACAAGAGCGTACGGGTCGCAATGGTGGGTAGTGGATGGGGCTTTGGTGACAAAATGGATGGCACTGTGATAGACTGCATCCAGTTTGTTGAGTAGAGTGTTGGAGGCTATTTTATAGATGACATCGCCGAAGTTGAGGATCTGTAGGATGGTCAGTTTTACGAGGGTATATTTGGCAGCATGAGTGAAGGATGCTTTGTTGCGAAATAGGAAGCCGATTCTAGATTTCATTTTGGATTGTAGATGCTTAGTGTGAGTCTTGAAGGAGAGTTTTCAGTCTAACCAGACACCCAGGTATTTGTAATCATCCACAAATCCTAAGTCAGAGCCGTCCAGAGTAGTAATGCTGGACCGGCGAGCAGGTGCAGGCAGTGATCGATTGAATAGCATGCATTTAGTTTTACTTGCGTTTAAGAGCAGTTGGAGGCCACGGAAGGAGTGTAGTATGGCATTGAAGCTCGTCTGGAGGTTAGCTAACACAGTGTCCAAAGAGGGGCCAGAAGTATACAGAATGGTGTCGTCTGCGTAGAGGTGGATCAGAGAATCACCAGCAGCAAGAGCAACATCATTGTTGTATACAGAGAAGAGAGTCGGCCTAAGAATTGAACCCTGTGGCACCCCCATAGACTACCAGAGGTCCGGACAACAGGCCCTCCGATTTGACACACTGAACTCTGTCTGCGAAGTAGTTGGTAAACCATGCGATGCAATCATTTGAGAAACCAAGGCTGTCGAGTCTGCCAATAAGAATGCGGTGATTGACAGAGTCTAAAGCCTTGGCCAGGTCGATGAATACGGCTGCACAGTAATGTCTCTTATCGATGGCGGTTATGATGTCGTTTAGGACATAGGAAATGGTCGGTAATCTGTTTGTTAACTTGGCTTTCGAAGACCCTAGAAAGACAGGGTAGGATAGATATAGGTCTGTAGCAGTTTGTGTCTAGAGTGTCACCCTCTTTGAAGAGGGGGATGACCGCGGCAGCTTTCCAATCTTTTGGGATCTCAGACTATACGAAAGAGAGGTTGAACAGGCTAGTAATAGGGCTTGCAACAATTTGAAAGGAAACCCTTTGAAGTTTGTGGAAATGTGAAATGAATGTAGGAGAACATAACACAATAGATCTGGTAAAAGATAATACAAAGAAAAATTGTTTTCTATTTTTGTTGCATTATCTTTGACATGAAATAGAAATGCCACACATTCAGCTAGGAAGCTGGAGGTCATTTAGATGTTGTCCAGAAGAGGGCAACAGTGTATGTGCAAAGTGTCAGACTGATAACTTCAAGAATGAGCAACCTACATGACATTCAGTATGAAGTCACCTAGGTGTCTTTCACAACTTTCCCAAATGTACCCAAGTGGCCTCCAAGTGGCCGAATTGGAAATTGATACATTTTCAAGCACAACTATAGAAAACATACAAAAATGCTGTGCTAATAAAAAATATAAGTTTAACCACTCCCAGGAATGTCATACATGATGGATCATTAGCTTCCCTACATAAAATGTACTAACAGGAGATGCGACAAGAATGCTGATCCAATGTCTCCAAACACAGAAGTGAAATATTTAAGATAAGAGCCAAGTTAGCAGCCATCAGAATGTCATAATTGAACACACCACAAAGTAAGAGTAAAAAAAACACCACAGAGTAAAAAAAATTACAAAATAAAATACAAAATGTACACACTATTTACTATTAAAGTATTTAGAACACCCTCTACACAAGATGGTGCTGCTGGTCCCAAGTCTCTTTCTGCTGTAAAGCACTTACCATCCTCTCTACTTGTAGGCTGGCTGGGTATTCACACCTCTAGATGGCCAGGCGGGGGTTTGTTGTGGAGCCAGAGAGAGCAGCAGTCAGACTAAGTGGGGGAGGACTTGAATGTGGTCTCTTTGAAGTCAGTCTTCACCACTAAAAAAAATCCATAAGAACTCAAGTTTATTACTTATTATATTGAACCTTTATTTTAGCAATACATCAAATAAATAACACATCTTTAAACATATATTATATAGAGTAGGAGGAACACTCTGGTGAAGTGTGTGTACCAATTATTTAAAATAAATGTTTGACCTGGCTCTGCCAGTCAGCTCACTTTAAAGGTCCATTGCAGCCATTTAAAACAAATCTCAAAATCAAATCATTTCTAGGTAACAATTAAGTACCTTACTGTGAGTGTTTTCAAAGCAGGCTGAAATTTCAGCATTATCATAATTTTCACAATTTCACAGTATTATTCCATTCTCATTAGTGGAAATATACACTGAACAAAATATAAACACGACATGCAACAATTTCAAAGATTTTACTGAGTTACAGTCAATTAAAATAAATCAATTAGGCCCTAATCACCAGACCCTAGTGAGGGTGACAAGCATGCAGAAGAACTTCCCTGAGATGGTTTCTGACAGTTTGTGCAGAAATTCTTCGGTTGTGCAAACCGTTTCATCAGCTGTCCGGGTGGCTTTGTCTCAGATGATCCCGCAACTGAAGAAGTCAGATGTGGAGGTCCTGGGCTGGCTTGGTTGCACATGGTCTGCGGTTGTGAGACCGGTTGAATGTACTGCAAAATTCTCTACAATGACATTGGATGAGGCTTATCGTAGACAAATTCTCATTCAATTCTCTGGTAACAGCACTGGTGGACATTGCGGCAGTCACAAGCCAATTGCATACTCCCTCAAAACTTGAGACATCTGCGGCATTGTGTTGTGTGACAAAACTACACATTTTAGAGTGGACTTTTGTCACCAGCACAAGGTGCACCTGTGCAATGACCATGCTGTTTAATGAGCTTCTTGATATGCCACACCTGTCAGGTGAATGGATTATCTTGGCAAAGGAGAAATGCTCACTAACGGGGATGTAAACAAATTTGTACAACATTTGAGAGAAGTAAGCTTTTATTGCATATGAAAAATGTTGGGGATATTTTATTTCAGCCCATGAAACATGGGACCAACACTTTACATGTTGTGTTTATATTTTTGTTCAGTATATATACACACATATATATATATATATATATATAACACACGTTTTTGACTGCACTGGGCCTTTAAGAACAGTTTTTTGTTCATTCAGAGTTGTTTGTTTTCGAGATTGGATGTGATCCTTGTCGAGTGCATAGGCAATCAAACAACCTCATCTAGTTGACAATGGGCATGACTGTCTACACACTATCCACAAACCATTAGCACATAAAGAAAGCAGCAGATGTTATGAGTTCTTGTCCGCCGCTCTCTCCATCCTTCTGTTTCTCCCTTCATCCTTTTGTTGCCCACTGAGGACCTCCACCCACCCTAACCCCAGATGCCCAACCAACCCTCTTTGTCCTTCAGTGGTGGGCTTGGGTACTGAGGTGGTGGTGGTGGGGTGGGGGGGGTTGAGGCCCTTTCAGTCCTCAGGGCAGCTGTGAAGTTCAGAGCCCCCCCCCACCCCACCGTACACACACATCTTTCTGCCCACTACGACTAGAGTGAGAGGTTGTTACTTCTACATAACCTCCTTAAACCCTAATCTCCAAGTAGCTGAGGAACAAGCTCAACAGTTCAACCAACAGGGCTCTTGATGACCAAAACAAAGGCAAGTTCACACAGGCTCTTTAAACTAGAATCCTTTATTGCTTCATACATTTTTGGACTTATAAATTATATATACCCATGGATTCTTGAAGAATATAACTTAGAAATGCCTTGAGCTTAGTTCAACTGTTGTACCCCATCAGAACCCAGAATATGAGCTAGTTTTACACTATAAACAATATAAATGTAAACAAACACTGTATAGCCTCAAAACATGGTTAATACTATAATTGTGATATCATGGATGGTCAGTCCTTGCATCCATAGCTCTGTCTATATATTTGAGAGTGGTTACATTTCTCCAGGCACATCCCTCAGCTCTTTACCAAAACAGAGGCGAGGTGGCCACTTTGTTATGTTTCAATTAAGGATTCAAGCTTTAACTGCTCTTTTCTGGATTCAGCACCACAAACCCCCTCCAACCAGCAGCCTGTCCCTCCAAAATGTAAATCCCTTCACGCCGACCCTCAGATTGAAATGCATCTAATTACGTATCCCTGCTTGCTGCCATATTTGGTCACGACGGCTATGAAAGGAGGACGTAGGGAGGGAGGGGTTAGAAACAAAATGCAACCTATTGTGTTGAACCTTGACCCCTTCAAGGGTCAACTGGCATGTGACACCAGGAGGGGAGGGGCTTAAAATGGGCCTCACATTATCAACCACTCTGCTCCCCCAGGGGCAAAGTTGTTTCGAAGGGATACAGCTTTTGACAAAACATTTCGCAGCAGGTTAAGAACTTACACAGCAGGTTAGGAGAATTAGGTAAAGGGTTATCTAAAAAGTAAAACAATTCAACTTTTGACATCAATTTG
Organism: Oncorhynchus mykiss; assembly: GCF_013265735.2. Lineage (NCBI taxonomy): Eukaryota > Metazoa > Chordata > Actinopteri > Salmoniformes > Salmonidae > Oncorhynchus > Oncorhynchus mykiss. The sequence goes on from NC_048576.1 coordinate 17,681,246, forward strand.
ACAAAAGTGGTATCACATCTAGACATGACACAGGGGCAAGGGTGTGTGTTGGGGGAGTAGCTAAGTGGGGTGCACAGGGTTTACACCAAGACAAACAGGAAGGCTATGACCAAAACGACAGCCATTCTCTCCACTGAAAACATCTAATGAAACATTGAAGTGCACTACTACTCTCAGACCAATTCTCCAACTCTAATCACAAAGAAGATGAGAGGCGGGCTAGGTTGATTATATCGCGGGTAGCATTCACCTCATCCTGGTGATAATGGACCTAAGAGGGCTGGCTGGCTGGCTGGGGAGAGATCAGTCTGCTGAAGGAAAGCCTATTTGACTTGGGCACAATAGACAGATGGTAGACATTGCCCCATGCCCCCTCCCCCAACCCCAACCCACCCTTCAACCATGCCCAACTGGAACAGGGCCCCCCTAGTCTGGACCCTTCCCCTCCCCCTTATGCCCTCTCCAGCACCCCATCAATAACCACCAGTGACAAATCCCCCCGACACACACACACACACACACACACACCACAAAAGAAAAACATTTAGTTCTTTCCAATCAAGTTTAATGAAAAGATCTTTATAAAGATGACACTCATATCTGTACATTAAGAGACTGCAGGTTAACCAGTGGACTCTGAATCATGACGCTGTGTTGAATCACGTGGTGGTGCAGCGAGAACCACACGGATCAAGAAACTCCTGAACACAAGCTCTGAGGAATTGAACTTTGGAGTTTCTCAGTAAAGCATGTTGAAGACTGAGAAAAATATATATATAATTGAACAAATATTTAGTAGAACAGAGAAACTTGTTGTACAAAGACAGAGTAAATGAATACATAAAGCCAGCTTTGACATGGTTTCATGCCCAGAAGTCTTAGGAATTATATGAATAGACCTGCTGCCTTAGACTGCCTTTGGTTTAGTTCATAAGTGGCTTGGTTTGGATTAGTAGTGGCACATGTGACTATGTACATATTTATGCTGCCATAGACACCTTTGGTTTTCAGATAGAGATTAAACAAGAAGCGTCTCTGTAATAGTAACAATACCAGCCTTTAACAGAAGTTGCTTTGACAAAACCAATGCTTTCTGTAGAATACAATACATATTGCATCTGTACCAGGAGTCAGTGGTCCCATACCAATGAATAAGACCACCTATAGAACAGATGACAACAACAACACAGATTACATTCTCAGAAAAACAGGAAACAATGTAGCACAATAAAAAACATTTCATCTTTGTGTTCTACATGCTTTGGATGAGGTAAAAGCGGTACAAAACACCTATACCACAGGAGCAGTACATTCCCACTGTCTCCAGTGTCTTGGGCTGGGAGCTTGATCTTACTTATAGCCATATCATGTTTAAAGGGTCCTTTCACCCAATAAATCACGGTTTGACGTTCTCACACAGAGTGGTTGTCAAGCTATTTGGGGTTAACTAACCCTTTAATAACATATTTTCTCTCTAAACTGTATTAGCAGTAACAAAGTAATAAAGCCCCTGACTATCATCCACTGAGATATCATAAAGCGGTTTAAAACAGGATCCAACTAATAAATACATTCTGTCTGGAAGTGACTGCAACAACTTACTTAATAAGAGAGAGAGACAGTAAGAGATAAATAGAATAATGTAACTGGATAAAGGGTTTGTGACCAAATCCCTGACTGGTGTACTAGGAGGTAATATTTCCTATTCTTAAAAATAATGAGTTGTAGACTAAATAACTTGATATTACAGCCTACTCCATTTTCACATGTTGTTTCTACCCCTTCGTAAAACATTTGGTTGGTCACAACAAACAATCAACAACAAACAAGATATCAAAAATGGCTTCATCATATTTTCATAACATGCGGATACTTAAGTTTACAGGCTCAACAATACATGCAAATAAACAATGCTGTTCTTTTCTTTGTTTCTAGACGTGAAAAAACGATTCCTTGCCTGAGGTCTGACTGTTGGGTTTATGTAAACAATGAGATCACGCTCCCACACACTCACACTTTACACCACACAAGCCGTCAGTCGTTCAGTATGTGCTTTGGTTTAGAAAATAGTCTGTTGATTTGGAACAAGCTTGTATCTTTTATACAATGCATGCTGATAACATTCAAGAACTAATATTTTATAATATATTTTAAACACCTCTACCTTTTATCCAGAAGTTATTTGAAAGATAATCACCACCCACCTCCTTTAAAAAATCTCTTGCTTAGGAAACTAGTGTTTTTGCTTTCTGACAGTACAGACAGTTTGACAACACAGCAGAGGGTTCTTCAGTTAAAATGTGAGGAACCATCCCTGAAGATATGGTTTAGAGTTATCACCCTCACAGCTGAAACATGTTGATCCTTTTCGCTCTGCTCTTTCATTTGTCGACATTCTAAATGCCTGAACCAAAACAACCAGAGTCTTGCAGTTTAACGGAACTCATAAGTGTGGATATGTACTTTATGGACGCCAGACCCTGACATCAATGTTCCTGAGTTATCTACACTTTTCTGAAGTAAAAATGACTTTTTTTCAACACTTAAGTGATAAACATGTAGGAAAGAGAATTTTAAAACTATGTACTTACTAGTCTAAAACGAAGCAATTACAACACATTCTTAGATGTTCAGAAATGACACGTATGTAGTCCTCCTGAGGACATAGTGAAGACAAAGTAAGGCAATGAGGTGAGGTTGGTCCAATCAACATGAGTCATTTCTACCACAAGGCTGTTAGTGTGGAACTAGGAGTGGACACAATAGTATTGTTAAAACTACACTGACATTGAAAAACGTTAGTTGTTGTTAGTTTGCAATAATTTTCTCTTTGGATTTCACCTTACAATATCATACACTAGTACCAGTAACACACTTATCCAGGAAGCAATACTCTCCCCTCACAGCATTAACAGACGAGAGGAACTTGTTGAAAACCAACAGCAAACTTAATACAGGGATACTGGGAGAGTATTATTCAATGGTTAATGTGAAGAGTGAAGAGGTAGCAGTGTGACAGGGCTAGTAGCAGTAGACCAGCCTTTTAAAAATGCAGACAAAACAACGGTACCAACAGAATATGATGCCTCAAATTAAAAAGAAACACCCCCACCTGACCCAAACCCCTTAAAGTAGAAATACCCAGTACAAACGCATAACTAAGTTCTCAAACATTTTACACCCAAGTTAAACTACAAAGTCTGACCTATGAACTACAAATAAAGCAAACATTGCTGTTAGAACACCCCTGATCATTTTCTAATAATGCCACGTTTCCAACAGGCAGTGTATGTAAAGGTGATAAGTTATTATATGCA